>NC_068551.1:15881370-16064929 GCF_026212275.2 Microplitis demolitor
TGGCTCAAATAAATATTTTTTTCAGTGTATAAATCTATCAGAGTGGAAATTTTTGAAATCAAAATAATCACCAAGTACCTAAGCGGCACATAAAAATAGACAATTTCTGTTCAATTTAAGTCACTAATTGATATTTGTTAATTTCTTATTAATTAAAAAATTAAATTTAAAAATCATATGGATAAACTTAGCGCGTCAGTACTAGCTTAAATAAGTCATAAATGAATATAGTACTAGCTCGCCAAGTATACCTGTAGAATTTTTAATTAAATTTTTTTTTATATTATACACTGTGAACAATTCCCAACAAATTTTATTATGGGTGCATAGTAACACTGGATTATAAGAAAACTGATACAAAATTTACAAGTGTCCCATAGTAAACGTATGCGCATAGGCCACAATCGTGTAGTCTGCGCATACGTTTACTATGGGACACTTGTAAATTTTGTATCAGTTTTCTTATAATCCAGTGTTACTATGCACCCATAATAAAATTTATTGGGAATTTTTCACAGTGTATAAAAATTATACTTAAGCGGCAGAAAATAAAATTCAACATATTATTGCATACTTGGCGCACTTTTTTACAGATAAGATCTGTTTTCTAGCTGATAATATATTATTGTGTCTATTCTTTTAACTTTATCAGCATGAACACAGAAAAAAATAATCGTCATTACAATCTCAGGTGGTAGTCAGAACCATCTATAAAAAACAAAAATAAAGATGGCAGTCTCAGCTATTCACAATGCTGTGTCTGCTATCTAGATATTATTGAGTACTATCTACAGAGTAATTAATATAATCTAGACACTCCCTACAATGTAAATAGTTGGTGACTGCCATCTTCATTTTCTTTTATCCAGATAGTACTGATTACTATCAGGTATAGTAACCACGAGTATTTATTGTTTGCTATGTAGGTAGCAGTGAATAAAAAATTTAAACTCTATTTAGTAAAAAAATTATTAATTAATGATAAAGCGTATCGTTAAATGTATATTATTATAAATAGAATGAAGTAAAATATAAAAATGAATTGCAAAAAAAAGTTCCCACAGAAAATATAATGGATTTAAAGTTGGTTGATATAATATTACAATTGCTGTCACAACACGAGCCACTTGATCTGACCGATTAAAAAGCCACCTCGGGTTGCTTTAAATAGTTCCTTTCAATTACTTGTTCTCCCTCTCTTGGTATTTATTAGAAAAAAAAAATCCTTTTTATATTGTTATGTCAGTGTCATGTGACATTTTTTTCGCCGTCACTTCATTTTACTTTTGTTTCCTTACATACTTTACTTCTATATATTCGTCGACCTAAATTTACTCAAGTGTCAGATAGCTAACCTAACCTAAAAAAAAAAAAAAATACTCGAATGGCTGCTGAGAAAGAAAACACCGAATTATGACTCTAACCAGATCCCATTGGAATTCAATCAGTCGAGCGGATGAAATTGTATTCGATTCAATTTTATTACTGACGCCACAGTGGCAATGAATAACTGAATCATTTTATTCCGATACATTGATTTTTTATTACATATTATATTTAATATACTCAAAATAATATTTACATCTGCATAAAGTAATTAATAGGATGCTTTTCATATTCATAAACAACAAAAATAATGAAGTTTGTTACTTTAAATTTATGAATTTACATTAAATGTAAAAGATGAAATATTCAGAAAAGAGAATTCATTTAAAAAAAAAAAATTTTTTTTGAAACATACTTGGAATAAGTTTTCAATGTAATGGCAAATCTTTAGGTTTGCGACACGTGTGCTTCAGCATATGCTTCTACTACTACTTCAGTTACGTAACATACACATATCCTGGGTGTATTTGCATTTAGATAGAATTCCATATTTTTCATATGATGCGGCTAACCGGTATCCTATACTCATTCTCATTATTTTTCGCTCAACCAAAATTTAACCACTGCGATATTATTTCATTTATTACTATTTTAAATATTAAAAGTAAATGTACTACGCACAGTAAAAAATTGTGTTAAAATCAACATAATCTAGGTTAAAAACGGTCCACACAATAACAATATTTATGTTATTTTTTAACACAGACTATTTGTGTTGAATTTCAGCAAAAAAATTGTGTTAAAATTACAGCATAAAATTCGGGTAGTATGAGATATAAATTCAACACTTTTTAAATGTCAGTGGCAACACCAAAAAAAATCTTAGTTTTAACATTTTATTTTTGTACCATGGATATTCCGTAAATATAGCATTCATTGGTGTAGTTTAAGAGTATTTCTTATGAAAACTAATGTATACATCTACACTGAAAGAACAATTTCTTGATATTAAATAATTGCTAAAGTTGATACTTTTTAATAAGATCTTATTTATATTAAAGATATATTATTGATGATGAATATATATAGTCATAATTTAAATAGTGACAAAATTTCACAGTATTTAATACAAATAGATCATATACTTAAATAATCTATTCTATTCAATTAAATATCACTTAATATTGAAGATATTTTAGTTACTATCAATGAGAACTGCGATTCTATTTAAACCAATGTTCTTTAATAATAATGCTACCTAAATTTCCCACAAATATATCTTAATAGTTAAGATCATACTTATTATTAAGATATGTCAAGGGCGCTCACGCACGCTAGTGGAAAATAATGAAATTAAAACAGAAAAAAACTGCCCACCTGTTTAAAAGGTATCAGATAAATCAGCATCCATTTTTATTAATCAGTGTCAGTGCGTAATCATTTATAATTGTATTCAATAGTGTTGTCAGTTAAATAAACAATACTGAAAATGATGATAAATGCTGAATGATTTCAAAAAGAGAATTAGAGTAAATAAAATACTAATGTGAAATTAAATAATAATTAAAAGAATATTATTTTTACTTTTAATTTGACTCTATAATTTTATGATCTTTATTATATTCATTTTTATAGTTATTTTGCATTAATTAATGTTTTTTATATTATTTTATTAAAATTATAATATTGGAAAAATAAAATAAATGTGACATTTTTATTATTAATTAAAATACATTCACTTTTCTCAAATAGTTTTACGATTAATTAAAGATTTTTTATTTTTGATTTAATCCAATATATTTGCAACGGAACTACTTGAATAATTAATTTGAATGTAGACTTCTTTAATATAAATACCATACTATTTAATTTAAGAAATCTATTTCTCATTCAAATATCAATATCTTAACTATTAATATAAGTAGACTTGTGCCAAGAATATTTGGTTATTTAAAATAAATAGTTTATTCATAATGAATGGAAATCTAATTCTCCATAATTAACTCTACCATTTATTTATACAGTGGACTCTCGATAACTGGAACTTCAAGGGAAGTGATAAAAACTTCGAGTTAAAGAGTTTTCGACTTAACGATACTCGAAATTTGCAAGTAGATTATATAGACTGAATATTATGAAAACAATTGATTTCTGTTATATAAAGCATATTTATTTTAATTATGGTTGATAAAGTACTGGGAGCTCGTCTGTAATAAGCTGCTACGTCTTTTTTTTTTCATCACAGTTTTTACCGCGTTAATAACATCGAACTTGTAAAGTTACAGTTGTTAATTTTCGTTTAGCACTCACGATGTCTAGATACGAACTGATTAACAGTCAACAGCTTTGCAAGAAAATAATTTAGAGACAAAATATACATTACAAATAAGAATATCAGAAGCATTGAACATTCCTATAGGAATTTATATTTGGTTGCTATAAGCTTGGACAGTTCGGAGAAAAACGTCTTTATATTTTACTACAACTTGTAGAGTTTCACTTTTAAAATTCTTCTTTTTTTTTTAAAGTTTGAGTTACAGAGTCTAAATAACTCGAGATATCGCATATTTAAGAGTTCAGCGAAAGGGAATACAAATTTCTTTCGAGTTACTGAGATTTTCGACTTAACAAGGTTCGAATTATCGAGAGACCACTGTATTAAAGAAAATATCTTAACTATAAATATATCGTTTTTTCAGAGTAATATAATTCTGTAGAAAAAATATTAAAGTCCAAAATTAAATCCTCATGGCCTTAATTCCAAAATTTAAATGTATACATGCATTTTTTTATAACGTGAGCCATTGAGATGTGCACTTTTAAAATTTTTTCAATTTCTATTGAGAAAAAAATAAGCGATGATAATGTTTTATACAAAATGTAAATTAACGTAATTTAACATTGAAGAAAGAGCAGATATTCTGTATTGTATGATACATTTATATGTATTAATTGAAAGGCAATTTGAATGATGAGGTGAATACAATGACCGCAGTTGCTACTACTGGTGTAGTATTACGATTAATGTCTGTTTCAATTGGAATTGGGGCATCACAAGGTTTCTCAACTGACTGCAGATCCTCACCCACTACTATATATATTTGGACATCTATACATAACCACCAACGCTTTGATATTGTTTTCAATAGAAACGTCAGGTATTAAATTAAATCTATATTCACCATACCGACAATCTTGGCTTCATAACTAATTACGCTTTTCCAATCTATATAATGTAATCACAATATGTCTATTCACTTGATTCTACATACTGTTTACATTTATTATATAGAATAGCATCAGTGAGATATTGCTAATTGCTAAAAATTTTTCAAAATGATAAATAAATATAAGACATGGTTGAGAGGTTTTTGATGAAATAAATAAACCATTTAAATATTAATGATAAGTTTTTTTTATTTATTGTAGGCATAATAATTAATTAATATTTTTCTATAATAATAAGATATTTTTTTTTTTTACCATTTTTGCATTACAAATAGCTCACAGTAAAATTTATCTGACGGCCATTGGATATTTTAAATAATTACAATTATTATTGTTTGCTTAATTTATAATTCAATTAATAATATTTCAATGTATTTATTATCAATTATTATAATTGTTATTATTATTATTACTTATATTATAATTATTATTATTTTTATTATCATAATTATTTTTTCTTATACAATGTTTTAAATGTAAATAGTAGCATATACATTTCAATCTACATTTCGTTATATCGAATGCTTGTTTGCAGTACAATAATTATATTGAATTAATTGTTAAATCAACTCGTTACACATGTTTTTGTTTAAATTCACAATATGATTGTTTAAAGACAGTAAATATTAATAATCTGTAATTGTAATTCTAGAAATAATTTAAAATCTTTTTTATTTTTACAAATTATTTATATTATTATTATTATTATTATTATTTTTTTAATGATAATAATTAATAATGAAAACAATTCAGTTCTAAAAAATATCAAAATTTCGATTACTCTAAATAGTTTATTTATATTTCAATTAATGAAAATCACTCAACTATTATTTATTGAAATTTCTGCTGGCTTAAATTTTTGAGACTATTTCCAAGCAATTTTCTTAAAATTTCCATGAACGAAATTGGTTGGACCCATTTAGCGAGTTGTCTATTTATTTTTTTTGTCGTTCGGATTTTAGATTCGAATTTTATAAATTTCTATTGATTTAATAAGTATATGTATTTTATAAGTATATGTAATATATAAGTTAGCGATAAATATTATCGATAACGACTTAAAATAATGAAAATGAGGACCAATATTAATTAAGTGAAGGCTACTTCAAAAAATATAATTAATTGATAAATAGTAATTTATCAATTAATTATATTTTTTATCTTCACACTGAAAAGAAAAAACTATAAAAATTATACACTGACGAAAAAAATTTTTTTGTCACTGTAATATCTTTTTGCTACATTAATAATCGAATTATCAGAAAATCACTGCTCGTTCCGATATAAAAAAAAATCGTTCTAACAAGATTTCAAAAAAGTTCAAGATGTATTAGAAGTTCTAAATTTGAAACAGATTAGAACTCTCTAAAAACGAATTAGTGAAACTCATTATTTGGTACTGAATACTCACTTATGGCTAGTAAAAAGTATACCACTATTTGAATTACTAACATACTTCTTACTAGAAAATAGTGAATAGTCACCATTTTTAATGTTTCAAATTTAAAAGAGTTAAAGTTGAACTTTTAGGATTTTAATGCTAAAAAACTTAACCCATATGAAATCTTATGTGAACGAATTTTGAGTCAAATAAGAACGTTTTCAAAATATAATCCTGAAAACATATATTAAGTACTTTCTGAAACTGAATTAATGAAAATTAGTCAATCTTCACTATTTGCTAGTGAATTTCGTTTATTCATTTTTAGAGAGTACATTTTTCCCTTCAAATACAACGATTTTTGAACCAAACCCAGGAAAAGTATAGTACAAATACGTTTTAAGAATTATATTTCAAAAACGTAATCACCTGGCTTAAAATTCATCTACGAAAAGTTCTAAATCACCCATATTTTTTACTATTACAATCCTTAGAGTTCCAAGAAAGTTCAACTTAAAATTCTAATCCATCTCAACTTCAGAGCTTTTCTAAATGTCTAACTTTTTTGAAACCTGTTTGCAACAAATTTTTTGTTCGCATGGTTAATTTAGCAATATTTTCGTTAACAAGATCATGAAGTTAACGATTTGAATAATTGATGTTTCGTAAAAATTGCCAATAATTTTTTGAAATATAATCTGTGTACTTTTAATTAATTCATAGATAGAAATCAAGTGAATGATAAAAAATATGATATAAAAAAATATAGTAAAAAATCCATTTAGGATGAAAAAATTGCAGATTGTTCTTTTGTAAGAGTAGATAATATAACTTTTTGATTTTTGAATTTAAAATCTATTAAGCACATTTTAAAACCACGTTTGTAGTCGAAATTAACACTCCGGGTCAAAAAAATAACTTGATTTTGACTTTTTTGATCTATTTGGCTTGATTTGACTTAGTTGTTAGCGACTTATTTTTGACAACACTTACTTTTTTTAACTCAAAAATTTAAGTCAAATTTAAGACAACGTGACTTGAATTTGACTTGATTGGCGTAAATCGATACTAAGTAAAACAACTTAGTCAAAACCAAGTGTGTATTTATATTTTAAAATGTGTTTTTCATTTTTTAAAAAAAGATCTTAAACTTGACTTGCTTTTGTCTTGTTAGACTTGTTTTATTTTCAATTTTTAAAATTACGCCAAAATCAAGTTATTTTTTTAATCCGGGACACTTTCCAAATGACATTAAAACGCCATAAGCCAACTATCGATAACTAACACACCGTGCTAGGTCTTACTTTATGTGAATAGATGATTACCACAAAAATACGCATTGCTGTATTAACGATATCGATTTCTATCATAGCTGCTAATATAAATCGTTCAAAACAGAAATTTCAAGTATGAGAACCAAATACCAATATTACAGTTAAATTCACAATAATTCTCTATGAAATTAAATATACTTGTTACAACAATCTAGTATTTGTTAATCTAACGATCAATGTTACCTTGATAATTATCTATTATTAATAATTCGAATTTCCGAATTACTTGATTTGAATTTCGAGTCAAGTAATAATATTTGATTCGGAGACTATTTACGCACCCCGTCTTTTTTTTCCATGTTATTTAAATATTGAAGACAAACTATTTTTTATTCAATTTCATTCAATGATAAAGACTTTAATCCATAAAAAAATAGTATATTAACGCATCGAGTGGAAGGTGCTTTTGACAACGAGTGTGATTGGTTCACGAGCCGTTAAGCGAGTGTTGCCAACACACGAGTGTCGAAAGTCCTTCCTACTCAATGCGTTACAATAGTTTTTGCATCGAATGGTAAGTAAGAATGTCTTTTATTGGTAAAAAAAGGACACTACATTAAATTTAATTTTTTAATTAACCAAAAATAATATTCAATTATATTTACATAAAATTAATTTCTGGATAATTTCTGATGCAAAAGATTATTAAATAATACTAGTAACAATTAAATATGATTTAATTGATTTTTGGAATAATTTAAAGTTATTCTTATTGTTTTCAATATATAGATACTCAGCAAAAATAACTAGAGTGACGAGTCAAGGTTCATATAGTGAATTGTAGATTATAATTAAATACAGTAATATGATATTCTATAGTCTGGGACATTCCGTTGTCCTAACTCGAGATGGCTGTTCATTGGGTTTTCTGTTGGATCGTTTAGTAACTAATAAATAGTATATCTATAAATATATAAAAAGTGTAAATTTGTCATATTTTTCATGAACAATGTGGACATTCTTCGCGATATTTATTCTTTATAGTGTCATTTTTAACCAATCAGAGACGTGCTTTCTTACCATGAGTTGTGAAAAATAATTTTTTATCTAATAGATGGCTAAAACATTCCGATTTGCTTTACAAAAAAATTGATCTTAAATTTTGATTATCTACTTAATGAATACAACTAGGAAAATCCCATTTATTTTTTTAAGTATGAGAAATGATAGGTAACGTTTTCTTTGAAGATTCAACGGTAACCAATTTTCAATTAAATTTACATAATTCATAGGTAAAGATTGGAAACCTATGATGGAGAATCATAAGCGTTTTCTGAAAGCTTAACAGAGGTTCGTATTTTCAAAAATTTTAATTTGTCTTAGAGAAATATCGTTTTGAATTTTGCATTTACTCTGCAAGTCCAATAAAGATAATTCCGTTTCCGAGTAAAAACAAATAATTTAAATATGACTTTTTCAATTTAAATGGATGTTAAGCAGGCCAAGTTAGTTACAAGTAAGTCAAAAATATTGAAAAACACACTTGATTTTGACTTGCTTTTGACTAACTACCTACCAAGTATCTATTTAAGTTAAATTTAAAATATTTTTTTTGACTCGGGTTCGTTTCTCGGCGAGAAAGAGCTCGGGTACCGTTTCATTTTAGGGAGGGCTTACACTTTTTTCTCTTTCACACTCAAGTAAACAAACGAAACACTCCTTGTTGAACTCGTACAGTAAAAACGGAAGCTTTGTGCAAAATTTTCTTGCAAACGAATGTAAACTTTTGATAAATAAGACCGACGATCACTACATTGTAGAGTGGTGTATCGAATCTTGGTATCTGTTTTATAACAAGAAATTTCATTTGAAAGAAAAACTCAAACAAAATTATTGGCAAACCTTTTTGTAAAACGTTTACAAGCTCTTAGTTTTAACGCGATTTCATAAAATATAATTTATAGGCAATATATGAACTGCAGCTTTAAAAATCGATCATCACAATATAAAAATCAGTGACACGACCGTTGATCCGAAGACAATTGATTCGTCGACAATTGATCCTAGCGACAATTGATCCCTGAGACAATTCATCCGTCGACAATTGATCCTAGCGACAATTGATCCCTGAGACAATTCATCCGTCGACAATTGATCTCAGCGACAATTTATCTGTACATGGAGAGAAAATTATAGTAACTGTTCCTAGTACGTTTATGAAATATCGTCCCATACCGTTATGGTAATGATTACTTGGAATTATGGGATATAGACCCATACTTTTTGGGAAAAGTTTCCATAAGTATGGGAACAATTCCTATCATTATGGTAACAGCTCCCATATTGCATGTGAAAGAATCATGGTAATGACTACCATTCTCATAGGAATAGTTTTCACAAGCAAATAGTAACCGATCCTATAACTGCATTGTAATGGTTCCTAAATGTATATGGGAATAAGCCCTATACATTATGGTAACTATTCCTATAATATTATAGTAAATATAACCATCATATTATGGTAACGATTACCATAATATTATGGGAATAGTTACCATAATAATATGGGAATGGTTACAATAATATCATGGTAATAATTCCCATTATATTTAGAAATTATAATAATTTTTTTTTATAAGAAGCGTTTTTTTTGTGTATTATAAAATTTTAAGTATACAAAGAAAAACGCTTAATACAAAAAAAAATTTATTATAATTTCTAAATATTATGGTAACGATTACCATAATGTATGGGAATTATTACCATAATGTTATGGTCACCATTACCATAATATTATGGTAACTATTATCATAGTTACATGGTAACGATTACCATGATTCCATAGGAACTATTCCGATACCATATGGGAATTATACCCATTATTCCCATAATTATAGGAATGATTACCATAATATATATGGGTGCCGTTCCTATAATTAATATTTGAAAAAAACCGATTACCATGCAGTATGGAAACCATTCCCATTATATATTATAACTGTTACCGTAATTTTGTCTCCGTGTAGACAATTAATTCTAGCGACAATTCATTCGAGCGATAATTAATCCGAAAAACTTTTATTTGTATTATTAAATAAAAATTATCAAAATTACATGTATACAAAATTAGTGAAAAAAGGGCGTAATTTTTCACATTTATTTATGCGTAAGTATATATTTAAAGTTACACACACACACACGGGATTAGAGAAAAAACGGTATGATTTTATATTTATTTGTATGTGAGTATATTTCTAAAGTTACACGCACACAAAATTAGTAAAAAAAGAGCGTAATTTTTTCCATTAATTTGTATGTCAGTATATTTTTAAAATTACACACACACATAATTAGTGATGAGAAAATAAATATATCTATAAATATATATACATATATATATGATGAAAAAAAAAAATTATTAGTATTATTAAATGAAGTACGAAATGTCGCATGGATCAATTATCGGCGGATGAATTATCGCTCGGACTAATTGTCGTTAGGATCAATTGTCCACGGATCAATTGTCGTGGATCAACGGTCAGGTAATCATAAAAATCATATTTTACTTTTTTTATTATACTATTTGAAGCAGATTGTTAATTAATACTGGCCCTGAGTCTCATTAACTTTTATTAATATTTTATCATCGACATGAAAGTTTAATTATTTACCATCGATAATTTTATTTATTTTAAAATTTAAAATTTACTAATTTTATTATGCTGTTTAAAAAAATTTGAATGTGCTTTAGTAAATAATATTCATGAATATTTTATAAATTCAATTACAAATAAAAAAATATAAAACTTTAAAATGGATTATTAATTTTTAAAATAAATAACAATTTATCAGTTCTATTATAAAATTCAACGTTTTATTCATTTTTAATATAAATTGTTAATAGCTTTTATATACTTTTATATATTTCATTTGATATTGATAATCTACTTAATAAATGATATAATAAAAAATTTGTTTATAATTGCACGCGTCAAGACGACATTTAATCAATGAAATAATAAACGAACAAACGAGTGTAAAAAATTTTAATCAAATATATGAGCTCGTCGCGTGCATTACGATTAAAGCCCGGACCATAATTACTTGCGAGGCCCGTTAATATTTCACGAATCGTGTTTACGGTCAACGGGCCTACACTATTATTATTAATATTATTATTATTATTTATTTTATATATAATTTTAAACATCGAAGATAAGTTTATTTATTAATATTATTTTAAATCTAAAAAATAGAAAGCGAATTTCTGAAAAATTTCTAAACACTCATAGATCTCAACACTTTATATATTTCTTTAATATTCAATAATTATTAATTATAAATATTTTTTTTTTCCTTTATTTAATATTTATGACAAATTTGATGAAATTGCCAAGAAAAAAAAATTTCAGACAAAATCACGACATAAAATTGTCTAGTTTTTTACTTGAATAATTTTTTTCAATAATTTTTGTATAAAAATAATTAAATTTTTTCATTCGCGGAAGTCAACGATAATACTAACAATGCAATTAAATAATTAATTATACTATGAGCTTTAGTTTTTTTTTTCTTCATTATATTTTTGTCACAATATTTTTTTCGTTAAATTCCGAAAGTTCTTATGCTAATTAAACTATGGGAAAAAATAACAGTAGTAAAATTTTATCTTTATATATTTATTATTTTTCTCTCTTTCTTATTTAATTTAGTTCACTTAATGGCATTAGCACCGTTTATTTTTTAGTCATCACTCATGACAATTTCATTTAGTCTCTCGAGCGTCTACAGTTAATCCAGTCATTTTTTAAATATTTTAAATCAGTTAACTTATATTAAGAATAAATAAATGTTATTCGTTTGTTTATTTAAAATTATTTTTAACTTTTTATTTAAATAATGAAAATTAAAATAATCATTTAAATTTTCATTAAATAAATTTTCTAAAATTTTAAATTCTTTTTTTTTAAATCACAGAATTTTTTGTAAAAATAAAACTAGTTTTGAAGACAAAGAACTTTTTTTTTTATATTACTGGTTGTGGTACTACATATATATATATATATATATATATATATATATATATATATATATATATATATATATTATATATATAGATTAAAGGATAAGCAGACAACCGCTCACGATTATCAAGAATTTAGAATAAACTCAGAGAGAATATTTAGAAGTACAGTAATCTATACTTTTTTTTTCTTTTTTATTGAATATACCGACACTATGCGGGTTCTCATGAGCAGCTTATCGGGATTCTCTTTTCATTTACTATAAAATAGTAACAGAGATACACTTTTATATTGAAGATACTTTTATTTCGCGTCGTGTGAAGTCTCACTGAGAATTAAATTGAGCCGTTTGTAATAGGAAATAAATCTCAAGAGATTGTTAAAAAGAATCAAATTATTTTATAAAATAACAATTTAAAAACAATAAAAAAATCTACAGTCGATATGCATTTTAGTTATACAGCTACCTTATTTATCTGAGAAAAAAATAAATAGTATATTGTGAGGTAAGGGATGTAAAGAGACTATTTTAGATGAGGGAGGTTGACTGTCATCACACCAAGTTTGAAATCGTTTTTTATCCCGTACCAAACATTATAATTTTCATATCACCTGAACTGAAGTTTCGATTTTCAAATATTTTCTGCTAGTCAAAATAAGATAATTCAAGACCAATAGAATGTCTATCAACTGTCATCTTCGATGGATACAATGAAGTTTACAAAAAATAAATGAATTACTAACAGGCTGAAATCACCCATCGTAAAAAAATTATTTTCAAGAAAATTCGACTTGTAGAATTTATAGTCAAAAGTTTTTTAAACTCTAAGAATTTTAATAGTAAAAAAATGTATAGTTGAATCCAAATTTGATGTAGGCAAATATCGAGACAAATAAGAACGTCTTTAAATCAGAATTTTGAAAATGTATTTTTACTTAATTTTACTCTGTCAATATAGAGATTTCTGTCGGGATTATTGAAGTTTTTTTAAACTAGAGAAGAATGTATCAAAAATACGTTTTGAGAATTGTTTCAAAAACGTTATCATCGCGCTTGAAATTCACCTACGCAAAGTTCTGCATTACTCATATTTTTTACTATTCAAATCCTTATCGTTCGAAAAAAGTACAACTTGAAGATCCAATCTGTCTCAAATTTAGAAGATCTACATGATGAATTTTTTTGAAATTTTTTTGGAACGTTTTTTTTTTGACACGGGAAAGTCAGAACTTAGTGCAGTGAGCGTAACTGAGTCATTTATTTATCCTTACATGGATAAAACTAAGAATAAAGATTCTAACAATTTTTATCATGCTGTCGCCCAAATTTAAAGCAAGTTAATGAAGACTCCACAAAATTGTTATGCTATATACTATAACTATTATTATGCTCTTGAAATTTATCGATAAATTTCAATAAAAATTTTTCTTACCCATTGTAATAATTATAGTATATCAGAACAATTTTTCGGAGACTCATGGGCCTATTTCGAGTTTCCTTGATTACATGATAAAAGTTATTATTCTCATTTTCCTCAGTGCAGTTATAAAATAGTACACCCCACATTAAGTAGGACACTGTTCTGCGATTATAATATATAGACAAGACGTGAATTGCGATGTCCCACTTTCCTTTCTTGGAGTGTAATATACTATTTCGTCTTGCTAATTTCCATTGGTCTGAAATTGGCTTATTTGGACTGAATAAACAGGCATATTTTTAATTATTTATTTAGAAACATTTAAAGACTATCCTCAGTCTCTCATTTCGAGACTCTAAGACAGTCTCTCAAAGTCTCTCATTGAAGATTTGATTAACTTTAAAACGGTCTTTTGAAATCTTTTCTTCTGAGATTTGTAGAGATCGATTTTCTATTACACATAAAAAAAAATAGACGCAATCCAGTGGGAGTAACGGGACAAAATTCTGTTACAGCAACAGAACACATCCTGTGAGAGCAACAGGATTTCTTCTGTGGAATTAATAAGATAAGGAACAAGTTTCATGTACCAATTTTTCGTCTCAGTATAGTAAAATTTCAAAATTTGAAAAAAATTTTAATTTTGAAACGAAATTCAAACTCTGGATGTGTCTTGTTGCTGTAACATGAAAATCATGTTGCTCCCATAGGACTGCATTCTGTTGTAGCACCTAATTTTTTTTTCAGTGCAGGGGTGTGCAAATAGTTAGTAACTCTAAATTATTCGTAAATTTTAGAATTATTTTTAAGTTTTTAAATTGTTCATCAAAAATTTCTTATTGAATGACTTAAAATTGTCATATTTCTTCCAATTATTCAAAAATTTGTCAAAGGTGAATAGAGTTTAGGCATGAATCTAATACGAAATAATTAGTTCTGGTTACTTCAAAAAACTAAGCTCTCCATTGAATAAAAATTGAATACTTGAAAGCTGATCATAATTTTCTCGATTAAAATAGAGTAATTTGAAGAATCACCAATGATTCGACAACTTTTGGATAATTCGAAAATTGTCAAATAATCCAAAAAGTTACGAATAATTTGAAAGGCTACGAATAATTTGAAAATTTGAATTTTGAATTTTGAATCAATGGAATATTATATTCGATTCAATCATGATTCGCCCATCCCTAGTCTCGACAAGTCTCTGTGGGCGCCACCACGAATTCCGAAAGACCATAACAAGTTGCTCATTTAGAGACTTCAAGAGACTCTGAGAGACAAGCTGAGATTCTAATTTTTCATTTCGAAATTGTAATATGTAAATTGTTTTAATAAAGAGGGTATGAAAAAAGCTATGTTAATTAATATTTTAATAGATTTGATTCATTATTTGAAAAAAAAAAAAAAAAAAAAAAAAAAACAAACGTAAAAGATAAACAATAATTATTTTTTTTTTTTTTAATTAAAAAATATTAACTTAATAATTCAATCAACACATTTAGGTATGTATTAGTATAATTTGTATCCCAAACGCAGGATAACATTTAGTGTAAGATATTTTGGTCAGGTCCCTACGAGAAAGAGTGTCATTTTTATTGTACATAAATGTTTCCTTACTTTATTTTTAATTCTTTTTTTTTTGTTTTTTTCATTGTTTGATAATTAATTATTGGTTAAGTATTATATATTTATACATATATATTTATATTTTTTATTGTGTGACCTCCTCCGACTTAATGAAACTTAAAATATTTCCGACATATTTATAATTTTAGTTATTTAATTTGAATACACATATTTTATTTATTTTAATGGATTATTTAAATTTAAAGACGATGGTTTACGTTTAATTGACTCTTTTACTTTGATAACACATTTGGACGTTACATTAGGGTTCTTTATTTTCATGTTGCTTTTTTATACAGCTACAAAAATTAAATAATTAATAAAAAAAGCTTTTGCTAAAATTAATATTCGTTGCTTTTTCATTATTAAAATTTTTTTCGTCATCTATTCTTACACTTCTCAGACATTAATTTTTCTCTATTGTTTAAAAAATGAAATAATGAATAACTTATAATTATATTGAATATTTATCAAAATTATTTAACTATAATCAATTTGGCAAATAACTTTTTTTTAATAAATTACCCCGTAATATATCAACTGATTACGCTTAATTATAATATTAGTATTACAAGCGCTCGTAAAAATTGTAAATAATTTAAAAATCGTGACGTCTAGGGTTAAAATAGGGGGAATTTTTTTGAAAAATATATATATATATATATATTTTTTTTTCAGTATATATATGTATATTATAAGGCCTTGGACGAATCCAATCTAGCCAATCGAGTCGGACTCATATACAAATCAAATTTACGTCCAACCAAATCAAGTTCAATTTTGAAACCAGATCGAATTCATGGATCGGCGACGGGATGGACCTCAGGGCTGAAAGACCTCACACTCTTTGTGTGAAAGATTCTTTCGGCAACCGCTGGGATTCGAACCCACGCCTGGTCAGTTATCAAGTTTGAGAGGCGTAGGTTTTTGAAAAATATTTCAAATGCAGGTCAGTAATGCCACTTTTTAAAAAAGAAACGTCACTCGACTAAACTGAGGGTTTTAAGGCTGGGTAATAACCAAATTTTTGAATTTTACTTTTCTTTTAATTAATTAATCATAGTTTTCGAAAAAATGTGTAGGACAAACATCATTCGAGAGACAAATGATTCAAGATGTAAGTAGAAAACTACAATACAAAAATTCGATTAGTACTGCCCACTCTTAAACTTCCATCCAAAATTCAAGTTGCTAGGCAATAGCTACTATTCAAAAATTGTTGTTTATTTGACGTCGATTTGACTGCAAAACTTGAATTTTTGAAGTTTTCTGTCAGATCGGCATAAAACCGTGAGGCAGTTTGATATCAATTTGTTTTCGCAAGTGGAGGTCAGTAACGCAGCAAAATTGTAAAGCAAAAAGTTGCTGTCAACTAGCATTCTAGTAGACAAAGTTTTCATGATTTTTTTTATCATTGTCAAATGTAATCTATCACCAGTAGATGGCGTAATAATATATATACATACCCGCAAGTGTAAGATTGACGGCGAGACAGCAAATTTTTCTTTCCAGTTTTTGCTCGCTATCTGACGTCAATTTACACTTCCAAATTTACGCCAAACTAGACCGCATTTTGACATCAGTTTGCTACCAAGTTGCTATTGGGGTTTCAGAGAAATTAATTAAAATGTTGGCAGATTTACTAAAGCTGTTCTCTGTAGATATATTACGGGGTATTTCCTAAGCATTTGTTACAAAAACTTTTATTTATATCTAGTGCGAATTAGTACAAACGTCTAACGGTTCATATATCAACATCACTCTCGCGTCTTATACTAATTCGTACTAGATATATAAAGTACCATTATATGATACAATTATTCATCATTTTTTTTGTCTATTATACAATATATCGCCTTACTAATTCCAAGAGGACATTTTTATATGTTCTCTTGGCTTTAAGGAACCTTTTAGAGCCAAAAGGGTCTATCATTTTTGGTTTATAACAAATTGTTTTAGAGATTTATTTCAAAGTTTGAAAATGAAAAAAGCCCTTTAGACTTTCAAATTTTTTTTTTTTTTTTTTTTTTTTTCATTGGTAACTCTCGAATAAGTCTACTGATTGTCAATGAAAATAAAATCATACGCCCTTTTAGCTTTAGGAAGCTCCCTAAAGCCAAAAAGGCGTATAAAAATAAAAGTCCTTTTGAAATTAGTAACGCCACATATTCGTGTTGATACCAAGACAGACTTTTATTGATTGTTGGCTTGAAATGCTTGTCACGATCATGTAAAGTTACCTCGGAAATATTTTATGCCAAGTTAATTATACAAAGAGCAATTATGAATAATTGACTGGAAATACAAGTAATAATCAGCACAAATTAAATATTTAATTAAAGTAAGATTGTTTGTTTAAAAAAAAAAAAAAGTATATTTTTATTTTACCTGAATTGAAACCATGAGTTTCAATGCCTGATTGACTAAACGAAACAAACCAATTTTCAATCAATGCGATTTAGCGGGTTGAAAATCATCGGTTTACTCCCTAGGACAGAAAAAAGTTTAGTCTTTGTTTTCGTCTGCTAAATTAGTTTTCGACTACGACTGAGTAATCATACGTCATTTTAATTAACCAAGTTGAAAGTTGAATTTGTACATGCGCTGTTGGTTTTGAATTGTTTCATTTCAAACTGACTCTTAACATTTAAACTTTATGTTTCAATGCAGTCAATTATAAAACAAATAGTGTGTAGCGTAGGATTAAACGCGGTTTTAGACTTTGTGTATCACATCATCTTGATTCATACGCTTCTACACAAGACACCATTAAACATGACTTGAATACATTTTTTACAAGTGCGTTATTGGTACGCTTTTTAGATGAATCAGTGAAAAAAATTTCAATCGGTCAATATCCACAATACAATTATTCCAAAGTACTCGAAAAAAAAACATAATCATGAAATAGTATCATTATTGATATTAAAATATTATTACAAATGTGTACAAAATCTAGAACCATAGTAATATAAATTTTGTATGTATTTGCGCATGTTCAAACCAACCGTAGAATATAAACAGTGATGGTTAAGTTAAGCTAAATTTATTATTTCCAAATTGATCATTTTCACTTTTAATCTTTAAAAAAAAAAAACAATTACTCCATATTAATGTATATATTCAGCCTCAGATACAGAATTTGTCGCAAAAAATGATACGAAATTTGTATCAGTTTACAATTCTAGTATTACACTTTTCCGTGTACTCTATACTCCCCTGCTTACAAAATCCAATAGATTCTTATATCCTAGTAGAAATGAAATCGAGTTTTCGTCTAGTAACTGGCCAGTTTTACTAGACTTGAACCAGAAACTGGCCAGTGGGATATCGAGTTTTTGTCAAGTAACTGGCCACTTTTACTAGAGATCCAAGAGAAACATGGCGGCTTTGAAAAAACTGTCACTTTAAAATTTCAGGTTTTGTGGTTATTAAAATTATCAGTTCCTCGGAAAAATAAAACGATTTTCTGAAAAATACCCAGACAAATTAAAAATTAATTCAAATTAATGTATCTTTCTCCAAATTACTCCAAAAATTTATATGCGATAGATAAATCTAACCTAAAGTATAGATATATATAGATCAATAAATAAATATTGACCCGCATTGACAGACATTAAAAATTAATTAATTTAAATAAATAAATTATAACTTATAATAAAAATAATGATTGACAAACAAAATTATTATAAAATTTATTTATTGAGCCTTTCATTGACTTAAAAAATCAAAGTTTAATTTATGAATGTTAAACTATAAAGCCGGCAACATCATTATATTTTAAAAATAAATGTAATCATTAAATCGTACTTTCAAAAGTTAACTATAATTAAAATTTTACTATTAATAATGTATAATATTTTTTCTTCTTAATTATTCCTTCTTTCGACTTCCTCCTTCCCAGTTTTTAATAATTCGTCTAAATGACAATTTACAATATTTTTTTCTATTGCCCATAGTCGCAATTCACTTATTGCATTCATTTTTTTCATTGATTCCATTTTTTTATGTGTATATTATTAATTATTTATCATAAAATTATTTACATATTAACGTACACATTAACAAATAGAAGTTAAACAGAAAACAAATGAACACACATAATACACACTAGTACAGAAAATATATTAGTGTGACCAATGTGTACGCTTTAGTTGTAGATGGCGGGATTTCTAGTTTTTAGCCGGGATCGCTGGCCAGTTACTGGTCTGAAATCGAGTAAAGTCTAGATTATTTCTACTAGGGTAGCTGTATATATAAGGCCCTATACTTAACTATAGCACTTCTTATAGACATCATTCATTCTTATAAAATCTCTATGGGAATTCATGAGAATTTATTGAATTCTATGAGATTTTCTAAACAGGGTGGTTCAATCAATGGTGTACTTGGGACTATTTCTGACGAATATTTACTGATTTTTGCAGTACGGAATTTGGAAAATGACTAGAATTCTATGATTCATTTCAAATTATAGTTTTCTTTATGTATTTCCATTGAATTTATATGAACTATAATTTTGTTTAAATTATCTGTTTTGGTATCAATTTTTTGACTTTATCAAATAAATTATAGGGAAAGTTTTTACTTTTGTAAGTGTGAAGAAATATGAACGCGCGTTTTTTTTTATATTTGGTACGATTTTTAAATAGCATCAGCTTTTTTTATATATAGTCTATGTAAGTTATAATGCAACAACAAAATATCCTCGAAAAAAGTCCATACAATACAATAAAATAAATTAATACTGACATACTTATATTCGTATGTAAAAACTTACTGAATATTTTATGCAGTCAGTTTTATTTACATTTTAAACAATAAATATGTTCAAAATTTAATAAACGAAAAAAAAAAAAAAAAAAAACAAAAAAGTAAATCACAAACTTTCCTAAACTTTTTTATGATTTTCAAATCGCTTTGACCCAGTGAAAAAAGACGATAAACTGAGGGAAAAAAAGCACTTTGAAGCTTTCAGTTATTAGTCTTGAAGCTTCGGCTTGAGGCTTTCTTCCGACATACGGAGTGCTCATTAATCTTCTTATTTCAACACGAAATAAAAAAAAATTCAGAAGTTAATGATATTATTAATAAAAAAAAATGATCAAAAGTCCACAAAACTCTTATAAAAAAGTAAAAAAAAACTAATTTGTAAATTTATATTTTGCTATTTACGTCTAAAAGTTTTCATCTCAACGATGAAAAACTGAAAACTTGAAACTTCAATATAAATTTTTGAAAATTACAGTACACTCTCAATGTACTTTACTCTCGAAATGATATAAATTTTTTCAGTTTTTGTGATTTCTCTGCCTCTTCAAGATTTGAAAAAAAAGAAAATTTTACTACCTTCAACCCTTACAACTGAGTTTAGATGAACAAGTGTATCTATTAGAAAATTTATTTTAGTGGACAGTACTAACGTAATGGAATTTTTAATATTGAACTCCTTAATCAATTGATTTCAAACTATTGTTAGCCCTGAATCATAAAAAAAAAACTCGTTCAATCCCGCAAGTTTTATCTAAATCAGTGAACCGGATCAAGAGATTTCGGATACAAAAAATTTAAAACAAAACAGTTATCTCCATTTTTTATAAATAATCTATACATTGCGGGCACTTTTAATCCTGGACGTATTATATTTTTATCTTAAAGTTCATCAAATTTCAATCACCACCAAAATCATTTGAATCAGTTCATCCATTGGATAGAAATCGGTGACGAAAAATTAAAAAAATTACAATTTTCATCATGTTTTCACACCAATTCACCATTTAATCATCTGAGTGGTCCAAAGATATCAAATTTTTGTCTCAATAAGTTTTTTCGATTTCTACAAAAACTATTTTGATTAAATTAACCGTTTTTAGCATTTTTCAAATAAATCATAAATCACACAGTAAAAAATATTCTGTTAAAATCAACACAATATGTGTGTTAGAAACGGTCCACACAATATTTGTGTTATTTTTCAACCCAGACTATTTGTGTTGAATTACAACCCAAAATTTGTGTTAAAATTTCAACACAAAATCCGAGTAATATGAGATGTAACTTAAACAGTTTTTAAATGTTAGTAGCGACACAAAAAAAATGTTAACTTGTATATTTTATTTTTGTACCATGAATTATTTTTAGGTTATCAAAAGTGCCAACAATTATTATTTAACATTGATCTATTTTGTGATATTAAACATGATCCTAAAGTTAGCAGACAGTTAATAATTTTCGAATTTTTTTATCAACAAATCAATTACGAAAAAAAAAAAAGTAGAAAATAAAAATATGCGCATGTAGAAAAGTGAAAAGCAACAGATGCAATTTTTTTCTTTTTAAACTATACGAATCATGAACTTTGTCAACTTAATTTTTTTTATGTCCAATTGAAAATAAATAAAATCAATGTCACAAAAATAATAACTATCCAAGTCAAACTAATGTTTAATGGCACTTCCCGCGTGAATAGAAGGAAGACTTTTTTTTAACACAATTCAACTATCGCTCCAACACTTTTTTTATGTTTATTTTAAAGTAACACTTACTAAATGTTGATAATATCGATTTTCATACTAGGTAACACTTTTAAAATGTTGAATAGTAAATCGATTAAAAATTTTAAAGTAACAGAGAATTGTGTTGATTTCACACAAAAAATAATTAACACAAAAAATTTAACACAGACCGTTTTTAACACAGATACACAATATTTTTTACTATGCAGTAGTTAAATTATATCAATTGTCAATTTAATCAGCTCATGTTTTGAAAATGATTATGAACGAAAATTTTGAAAATTACTGATTTGCTAAGTTCATTTTTTCTGTATCAAAATAAAATTCCTTGCGTACCCTGGTGGAAATTTTTCGGACTTCTGTCTTAAAAACTCAGTTCTAGAGTTCTAAAGACTTTTTAAGACAGAAGTCCGAAAAATTTCCACCAGGGTATATAAACAAACACTAATATATTTTTGCTGACACATTCTTTGCTGACTTAAGGCCCAACTGAACCATCGAATTTTATTACCCTCAAGTCTTTTCAACAGCCCTAAAACTTTGAAACACATCGATAGACTACTGTATATCTTTTATTATACCATTTAAAACTTTGTTTAGTTTTTTTTATTGTGTTGGTTTAATAGTATGACTAAAAATATTTCTTTTTGTTTTGGATATTTTGTCGTTAGCTCCCGCGGCGCGTTACCAAAATTTTTTTATTTACAAAAATTTATAATTATTTTCTTTCAAAAATTTGAATAAGAGAAAAAAAAGCGGCATAATTATACCAATTGTATATGAACATCTCCAGTAAAAAGTTATACATTTATATATTTTGTAAAAGGTCAATAGTAAAAAGCTAAACCGCCAATAAGAAGTTTCATTAAAAAGATGGTGTGGACACTTAAAATATACTTCGTACTCCATAATAGTTACGACGTTTTATTTTTTCATTATTTTTATAATTAAAGTAGTTTTATTGGTGACTGAGTCGTCAAGTAATTTTTTTTCTTTTTTCTTATTACACATGTGTTATCACTCAATCGAACAGAACCAGATTAAGGTAAAAGACCCAGTACCCGATCAGGGAACTAGTATCCGATTACTCCATGTATTTGTGTATCTACACTGTAAAAAATTTGCGGAGTGAACGTGGATTGAATTCGGAGTGAATACGAAGTGAATGTGAACTGGATGACGATTTAATCTCCTTGGAGTAAAAATCACTTTGAAGAGGAGTTTCTTTTAATATTGAAACTTCGATTCGGAGTGAATGCGGATTTGAAAAAATCCAAAACAGTCCACTGAAAAAAAAAACTCCGAATTTACTCCGTATATCGATTGAATTTTTTCAACTCCGAGTGAATTTGGATTTAAATAAAATTCGTAACCAAATTCGTAGTAAAATTTAGTAAATATAGATATACAAATGCATGAGTGATTGACTACTAGTTTCCTGATCAGGTTCTGGGTCTCTTATCTTAGTAAATTTTAAACTCGTAATAATTTATCCAAACGAAAACTTAGAGCGTCTTTATTCTTATATTTATAAAATAATCTAGTACACCTGTAAGCGACGCATGAGAGTCTATAAATTCATAGTAAATAAGTATAAGCATATAGAATCAGTCAAGAAAGCTAATTACCTTAATTTTTTAAATTTTTATACATTTTCACAGAGGAAAAAAAAATTTTTTTTTTGTAGTAAATACCTTAATTATTACCTTATCATAAGTAAAAAAAAAATTTATACGTATGTATTATTTATATGATTTACTTATATTACAACTAAGTATTATTAATTACATTTAAAAAAAAACTTTTACTAATTGAATAAAATTTATTTAATTAATTAATTAATTATTCTATATTTACTCTTGTTATTTTTATTTATTACAATTCAATGATATCAGGTGCACGAAATTGCACCCTACTAGAAAATTTAACCTCCTGAACTACTTCTTTGACTTTATCGTTGCTACTATCAACTACAACTACAACATCATTTCCCTTTTCAGGTTTCTTACACAAAATTTCCTCTTCATCATCCTCATTTACTTCCTGAATAGTTTTACCATCTAAAGAGGTTATTTTTTGCCGTTTCGATGAACCACTACTCTCGCTAGTTGTCGTAGCAGCTGTTCTTTCGCCAATACATTCCCTCAAGCGAACCGACTGCCGTGGTTATTTATATCTACATCATCAATAAAAATCTAAATACATAATTCATCAATATATCTAAATAGTTATTTTAAATAAAGTATTAAGTGTCCACAAATCGTGCAGTTGTCACAATCGGTACTTCTACTCTATTTATTTATTTATTTTGTTAAACTTCACTATCCAATAATCTTAAATATCTTTGTTTTCTAAATATTAAATTTCTTCCATATTGAATATTAAATGCTGTTGTTAAAAAAAAATTCATCAATACATACATTTAAAACAAGGTATCTTATAGATGTTAAGGGTATTCTCAGATACTGCCCATCCTCCCACTTTTTTGAAAATATTCAGTTACTCAACTGTCATAACCGTGTTAAAATTTTGTCAATTAATTAAAAAACATTGAAGCATTAATTGAAAAAAGGACAACGTAATTGTAATTTCACTGAGATATAGATTCAAACAAAACATAACTTACAGTTGTTATCAATTAGGAGTTATTTGGAAAATAAATTTTAGCCAAAAACATTTTTAAATTCGAATAATAATATTGACAAAGATTTTACATTGTTTTTTCAATGAATGCTTTAACTTTTTTCAAATTAATTGATATAACTCTAATACGATGATAAAAGCTCAAGGTCATTGAATATTTTTTAAAAGTAGTGGTGGTGAGGGGAAGAGGAGGAGTATTGCCTAAGAACGTCCTTAATTCATAATACTTGTTTAATGTTATGTTCTGAACAAGAACTCGTATTTATTCACTTGAATTTGCCTACGGCTCGATCGTTTAAATATATTTGTTCTCATATGAAATACGTCCTATTTATCGAAATAGTGTGTTGAGTGACAAGAGATGAAACAAAACATGAAAAAAAATCGTGATGCTGAAATAATATCATTACTGATATTAAAATAGTACCACAATTGTGGTGCAAGTCTAGAACCACAGAGATAAAAATTTTGTATCAGTTTTTACGCATGCTCAAGCCAACTGTAGAACGTAAATATAATGGTGGTTAACGTATACTAATTTTTTTTTTTTTTTCAGATTGATCACTAACCCTTCGCCGATCGCGTGCATTTTCCAGCCGAGTTAGGTTGCATGGTGAACGTCGCGCCGCCGTGTTAAATTGGACGCGCTGTTGCCAAATCTCAAACTGCGAATTTTATACGCTTACCCGGAATTAAATTTTTTTCTTTTTTTACTATAAAAATTGTTAACATTTATTTTATTTAAATATAATTATTAATATTAAATAACAATTAAATTGTAAATAAAATAATGAAAGTAAAAACTAACCTGAAAATTACTTCACTTTAATAGTTATATAGCTATTCCACATGTGGTAAAACAGACTGAAATAGTGGCGTTAATGAAATTTGGCAACAACGCAGTTTGAAAAAGACTTGAGCATTTACTCGCACCGGGCGGTGGAGCGCCGTTTTCTCATACTCTCGAATATTAAAATTTAAAAATATTTTCCAAGTGTTTTTATGCTTGTAAATAGCGTTAAAATTTTCAAAATAGTTCAAAGAAGGAATTGAATTTTTTTCAAAGCTACTAATTCAAGCAATTTTGAGAAAAAAATGAAATGTAAAAAAGGCGGCGCCACGCTCATTACGCGACCGACGAAGGGTTAATTTTTCATTTGATTAATAAAAAACAAAAAAAAATTGAGTTTTTTTGAAATTGGGTAAACACAAAAATTAAGGGCGTTTTAATTTCTTATATAATGTAACAAAAAACTCATAAAAAAATTTGTAGGTTATAGTTGTGTCAATTTATATACTATATCGACGGGTATTAAACTATATAATATATATAGCGTTTAACTTAATTTACAATACAATAGATACAAAATTTTTATCAGAAAATGATACGACTTAAATATCATTTTATTTGAAACCTACACTAATACAAAATTTATGTCAATTGGTACAATTCTAGTATCTTTTTTTCCGTGTATGAATCTAATTCAGAATAAAGATGTATGCCAGAGCCGAGGGCGAAATAAACCATTTTCAGACCAATGTGACTTAGCGGGTGGACTGATCAGTTTCTTCCCTAGGAAAGAATAGTATATTACACACCACGGGAAGTAAAGTAAGAAAGCTTCAGATCACATGTTTGTTGCCCGAGGCAAAGTCAAGATCGTTTTATTTTAAACCTCCTAATTTTTATGTCATTCTAATAATCAATTAAACTATCTGTTGTGTTTGGAAAATAAAAAAAATAACATGAGTTCCAATAAAAAAAACTGTTAAATCAATAAGAAGCCAATGTTTGTTCTGTTAGATTACTTAAATTTGCATATTTAAAATAGTGCGTTATTCTTTTGTCGTGCCATTGGTCCGAAATTAGCTTGCTTCGTCTGGCTCCAGAGATTCAAATTTCTCTGTATCAATGTAGGTAATTCAAAAAATATAGTGTGTAGTATGTCTGAACTCTCTCGTGTACACACTCTCGTCCGAAATCGTTTTGCTTTCTCCTTTTCCACGCAATATACTATTTTATAACATCTACTCGAAACTTTTAATTTCAATGTTAGAGACTAGCCAAAACACATTAATTTCAAGTTAATGATATGGAAAGCTGGTGGCGTATGTTTGAATTACAAATTACAATCAAGATAAATTTCATTTGCTGGTAAATAAAAGCTGTCAGTTAATTTGACATTTAAAATATAATTGGGAAGTGCGAAATTCGTAACAAACCGTTTACATGCCAATAAGGTTGGAATAAATATGAATTTAGCTTTAATGGGCAGAAATCAAAATTACGCTTCCATCCCTGATTAAGAAAAATAATTTGAAATGATTCAAAACAATTTGAAATTATTTAAAATAATTCGAATTGACTAATATATATAGATATACACTTAACATGGATTAAATCATTTTTCTTAATAAGGGATACCGCTAATTTATTGAATTCGCAATTTAAGTATACGTCATAGTTTAACATGGCATTAGACTTGAGTTAACTTGCTTCGAGTGACTAAATAAATATTAAAAGTTGAAGTTTCAGAGTAGATGTTACGAAAATATTTATTTATCTATTACTTCATCATGCGATTACATCGATTTATCTTTGATACAAAGCATATAAAAATATATAAATAAAGTAGTATAAGAGGTCGTCCGCATGGCCATAAAATTGAATTTAATTTGTATGCATACTCGTTTCTTTCAAACTCTAAAAGTCAAGCATAGTTATAAAGTAGTTTATAAAAATTTTTAGACTCGGGATTTTTAATTTTTTTTCGTTTTTTTTTTTATTTTAATTTTTTTATTGAATAATGTTATGCATAAGAATTCAACTTTTAAGCTTAAAACTTTTTAAGATAAATTATTTTTTTATTATTTTTTTTTTTTACCTCATAGTTCATGAATTTATTGTTGACGTATTTCGTGAAAGTTTACAAAACTTTTTTATTGTATTCTAAATATTTATTATTGAAGAAAACGAAAAAAAAAAAAAAAAAAAAATTAACAAATAATGACAATAGTGAAAAGTTACCTTTCGAACCAAGGACAAGCTAGAACTCTACAAACAGCAAGACCTAGTGCCGTGATAATACTCATGGCTATGACTGCGTAGATGACGCCAAGATGGACCACTGCAAAGATGTAGAGAGTCTTGGCGCACCAGTGATCCGGGTCGAACATTTTTGCTTCGAAGTCCGGCCATCTGATCTTCAGAATCCAATAATTACCTGAGTCGTAGTGGGGGTTGATAATAGATTGTAAGAGAAAAAGGACAGTGATAAATAAAATTTTCAAATAAAACAAATCGCATTCTACACTGAAAAAAATAATCGGTAGCCGCTACCGATTATTTCGGTAACAGTTACCGAAGCAATCGGTAGCCGTTACTGATTGAAATCGGTAGCAGCTACCGAAAAGAATCGGTAACTGCTACCAAAATTATCGGTAGCTGTTACCGAAAATTATCGGTAGCTGCTACTAAAATTATCGCTAGCTGTTACCGAAAATTATCGGTAGCTGCTACTAAAATTATCGCTAGCTGTTATCGAAAATTATCGGTAGCTGCTACTAAAATTATCGGTAGCTGTTACCAAAAATTATCGGTAGCTGCTACCGAAAATTAATCGGTAGCTGCTACCGAAAATTAATCGGTAGCGGCTACCGATTGTTTCGGTTATTTTTACCGAAATAATCGATAACGGCTACCGATTGTTTCGGTAGCGGCTATCGATTATTTTTTTCAGAGTATAAATAAAAATTATAGAATTTCCATAACAGTTTCATTTTCTTTGTCAGATTGTAATTTTTCATTAACTTTTTTTCTGTAATACAAATTAAAAAGAACGAAATAGTATAAGAGATAAACAAAATTAAGTGTTCGATTAATGGGTCGAACGTGAAGATGTACTTGAGATTAACTGAGTCTATAGGCAATTAAGTCGGATCTTATTAGAATTCTAGTAAGATAAACATCGCAATTAATAATCATTAAGTTAATTATTTTAAATAAAATATATTTTATCTGTAAATTAATCTATTTCTTATCGAAAACTTTTGAAGACGTATTTGCGTGGTCGTAACTATATAATTGTAATGAATTTATATTTAAAATTTAATTATATTTTTCCTTTGTAGGTTATATTAAAAAAACCTTTAGACAACCAGCAAAATAACAACAAAATACGGTGATGTAATAGTAGTTTATCTATCTAGTGCGATCGTGTTTAAGACGCAAGGTGTGAAGATTGGTGCCCGAGCCGAAGGCAAGGTTACCAACACACGAGCGTCTTCGACTCGATTGTACTAAATAAATACATTAGTTTTTGTGACAGATATTTGCAATTTACTACATTTAGTACCTATAAATGGCAGGTTATAAATCCGCGTTTATTTATTTGGTAAGATTGTTTTGAGTATTTGTTGAAAATGAGAAAGATGTCGGTAAATGTTCGAATTAATATGATAATAAATTTTGTGACAAGATGGCTCATTAAGTTACTTCGTTATTTTTGGGTCGTTCGCGATCGCACATGTAACCAAATAATATTTTTTTGATCCATTGATGACGTCACTATTAGAACGATTAGATATCTTTTTTATCAGCTGTATCTTATCTAATATTTTTAGCTCCTGGTTATAGGTGCTAAATGTCGTACATTTCAAGTGTCTGTCACAAAAAGTAAAATATGAAATTAAACTACAAATTTGTTCATTTAAAAAAAAAAAATCTGGTTAAAAAAAAGGACTTCTATGAGCCTACATGACGATTTTAGCTTATTGTCAGAAAAAAAAGAATATGGATTAACTTACATTAATACCCAATTATTCAAATAAAGATTTTAGTTTTATTTGAATCTTATTAATTATAATCCCACTAATTGCAGTAATGCATTCCTATTCGGTTATAATCCGTAGCGGTTTGCAGATAATGCTTATTACATGGTTTCAATCGATCGTCTAAGCGTGCTACTTGCAAAACAATAATTTTAAGGCTCATATCAGTCCATTTTTCCCACTCGGAAACGTGTAATGAATATTTAGAGTAATCATAATAATCTTTTTTAATCATTAAAAAATTGTCTATACGTAAAAAAATTAATTTTTTTTTTAATAGACTTTAAAAATTTCATGTGCTATATTTTAATTTGTAATTTTTGAGCGATGCAAGAAATTTAAAAAAAGATGATAATTTATTGAAATGAATAATGAAGGCATTAATAATAGAGAATCGATATTGAAGATATTTATCTCATATCTAATGGTATATAGTCTCACCTAATACGAACCAGACGGTTAGGAAGCACGTCAAAGCTATAGACACCAATTGCATGGGGGATATGTGTGGGCTTGCGTTTGGTACACTCAGGATTTCAAGGCGCCGTGATCGAATTTGCGAGTACAAGGCCCAGAACATTCTCACTCCACCCAATGTGCCACCCACTATCATGTAAACTGGTATATGAGGCTCCTTTGGACAGTCTTTGATGAATTGTAATCCTACACATATTAATAATACACACATACATAATATAATAATAACCATAACTAAGGTTGAAGTACCATTTATGGCCACTTCTCCATTTTTGGGCATTTACTACGTTTTTTTAATTAACAAAAAAGTATAAAAAAATTAATTACATTGTAATAGTGCGATAACAATATCGTGGAAAAAGTTTAGAAAATGGGTCATGTTATTGCATACTTAACAAATTATATTTTCTAAATTTTTCAAGTGTCTAAAATTAGTCCTAAAGTAGCCAAAAATGGTACCTCTACCCTATAATTAACTCTCTAAATCTGAAACAGTGACTTTTCACTGTTTCACAATTATAAGTATACCAAGTGGTATACTTATAACTGTGTAACAGTGTACATAAACTACTTTTCAATGGTATTCACTGTTTCAGATTTAGAGAGAAAATTTAATTTGATTAGCATTACACTGTGAAAAACCAGGAACGAATACGGATTTTATTTCAATCCGTAATTAGTCCGATCCGGAGAAATACATTTTTAATGAGAAATATAATAGGGGAGGGAGGGGCAAAACGGGGTACTTGAAGAAATACCAAGTTTTCGAAGACTCAAATACACTGAATCTGTTTTTTTTTTTTTTTTTTTTTTTGATATTCAAAGTAAATCAAAGAAATTTGCAATTACCGTTAAATCAAAAAATTTTTCATTTTTACGGGCAAAATAGGGTACCCCCTAAAAAAAAGGTAAAAAAAAAAAAAAAATTTCTGGATTTTAAATGAATTTGATTAAGTTAAACTTTTTTGCAAGTAATTTACATGAAGAAAAATTATGTTTTACATGATTATTGGATACAAAAGAAGAAAAACAAATTTTTAATAGTTTTTATCATAAAACAAAATTCAAGCGGCTGAGGCAGCCGTTCGGCACGCGCGTGGCTCGGGCGATCACCGAAGTTAAGTAGCATCGAGCATGATCACTACTTGGCTGGGTGACCGTTTAGCCACACGTCGGGTTCGAACGAAGGTCTCTGATCGCTAGGCGCGGGATGAAGATCCAGTGATCGGTAAAATGGGAATTTTATCGATCACTGGAGCTTCACCCAAACCGAACTGTACTGGCTAGGTTTTCTCTGTGGTTTCCCTAGCCACTGCACCTCCATTGCACAAGGGAGGTTGCAGGGTATCACCGTAATGATGCAGTACAGTATAAGCACAAGTCGGGCCACAGCCGCACAACGAAAGGCAGAGGAGGAGAAGTAAAGCAGTTTGCGATATAAAGGCAAAAAGTGTAAAAGGCCGTAATTGCGGCTATACACTAGAAAACAATTAAAAATTTAAAAAAATCATAAAACAAAAGTCATTAATATTTTTTAACTGACAATTGATTTTTGAAAAAATTTAACAAAAAAAATTCAAAATAACGCTCAATTATAATTACAAAAGTAATCTTGGAATGTTTAAAAACCATTTGAAGTATAAATTTTGGGAGTACCCTGTTTTGCTTACCCCCTTTGTCCCTCTTCCTTTATTTTAATTAATAATTAATTCAGACTAATAATTGAACATAATGTATTATGTTTTTAATTTTGAAAATATTTTAATAACTCACTAAATTATCATTCCACACACTTCGAAAAATTTGGTGTAAAAATGGTCGTATAGTGTAAAATAACGGTGTAAAGAATCCTTGGTGTAACTTAAAAACTGTGTAATATACTTTCTTTACACTATTCCATGTTACTCGTTATAATTTGTATCAATGAGCGATAAATGATCATTGAACATTCTCAATTACTTAATCAATGACTATATTAATTTTATTTCGTCATTAAATAGTATTTTGAACATTCTAATATTTTTATGATTATATTTATGTAGCTGAAGAACTAAACGCTTTTCGCATAATAAAAATAAAAACCCTGTTTAGAAAATTTCACAGAATCCAATAGATTCTCATAAATTTCCATAGAAATGTTATGAGAACGAATGAGTTCTATGAGAAGTGCTCTATTGTCACTAAATCAAAATTTTTTTTTATAATTAAAGCCATGCTCAGATAGTATTCCTCAGTTTTTAAAAAATTTCAATGACTTTCAATTGTCATAAGCGTATGAAAATTTTATCAATTGATTACAAAAAAAATTAAAGCATCAGCTGAGAAAAGGAGAACATAGTAATAATTTCGCCGAGATAGATTTTTAAAAAATTACTTACAGTTGATATTAATTGGAAGTTAAAGGAAATTTGCTAAATAAATTTCAATAAAATCTTGATGTCAATTTCATAATTCATTTAAATTTTCAAATTTCCTAGGCTGAAATTTATTCAACAAATTTCGTTCAACTCCTAATTGATAACTACTGTAAGTAATTTTGTTTAAATTCTATATCTCGGCGAAATTGCAATACGTTATCCTTTTTTTCATTAAGGTATTAATTTTTTTTTTAATAAATTAATAAAATTTGAATACAATTATAACAGTTAAAAGTCATTGCATATTTTTTAAAAGTCGGAGGCATTGTCTGAGAATACCCTTAATGTTTCCCAAAACTCCCCTTCAGAGTGAAATTTATTTCGAAGGAACTAAATAAATTAGAAATCGCTTGTTCCGCATTCAATCCGTAAATTTTTTAGTGTAATAAAATTCAACTGTGATTAATTGTTTAATTGCTCTAAGTTAACAAATAATAATTTATTTAATCATAAATAAATTAACTGTGTACTGAATGTAAATTCTTAATTGATAGCAATATATTTTTAAGTGTACATGTATAATATTATATATTAGATAGAAGATTTAAATTTTCTCGAACATTCTCAATTCTCACTAACACCCTGTGGCTGAAAGTGAAATTGCTTTTGTCATGTCCAAGTTATATCAGATGGAGAATCAATAGCAGTAGTTCACGCTGATTGTCAACAGTAAATTAAGTTTCGATTATAATTGACAGTTTTGCGACAGGATTTGTCTGTGTCTAAAGAGAAAGAGGAAGTAAAAGAGACCACACCAATCCGCATAGCAATTGTCAACTAGACAATTTTAGATGTCAATACATAGTATTCAAATAGCTTTGGATTAATGCCACATTGATCGGTACTTTTTTTTTAATCAATAATTTACTTTTTTTTTATCACATAATTCAACTGTCATATTCTTTTAGACTCCACTCAATATTCTGGTAACGGTTATTTTTTATCCATGAAATATTTGCTGAATTAATCAAATGTAAATTGCTATTGGTTTTAAATTGCTACGATTACTTGTCAGTTTGCAAATTCAGTAATATAACTCGTTCAATAATCCGACGTTTATTTAAATAAATTTTATTTACAGTATCTAATGGTCAGAATAAAAATCAATTATTCAAAAAATTTATTAAAAAAATAATTTAATATTTTTTTAAGCTTTAAATATTTAATTGCTTGTGAGCGTTAAAGTTTTATTTTATATCTGGATTATGTTCAACAAAAAATAATCCATGCGTCAAAAAAATAATCACTTTATCATTGGCATATATTTTCAAATGAAAAAATGAAAAGTTTATAGAGTTATTAAGCTGCACTAAAATATTTTATTTAATTTGTTTTTCATTAGTATTAAAAAAAAACATTCTACCTATATTATCGATAAATATATCCATGTTTTCTTTTACTAATTCTGACTTTTTTCCAATTAAAACGTATGAAAAAAAATTTGAAAACCGCCTGACCCTGTGGGCCAGCCCGAAAACTTCCCACTGTCTTCGAGCTCACAAATTTGTTAGGACGGTAAAACAAACCACTGAAAAACTATAATTTTTGTTCGACGATATCTTTGGAACAAATCAACCGATTTGAACATTGTTTGTGGCAATCGAAAGGGCTCAACAAGACTTGAAACTGATTACATTTTGAGGTGAATCGGGCAAGTTGTTTATGAGTTATACGCAAAAAACCGAAAACAAAAAAAAACTTTAATTTTTACTCTTCGTATAACTCGTAAACTACATGACCGATCTACCCCCAAATCTATTCAATTCTAAGTTTTGGTGAGCCCTTTCGATTGCTACCAAGTACGTTCAAATCGGTTCATTCGTTCCAAAGATATCGTCGTACAAAAAAAGTTTACATACACTCACTCACACACACGGACGTCATCCAGAAATAGTCAGAATAGCTTTCTAGGACCTCAAATTGTCAAGATCTGATGAAACCTCGATTTTCGAAAATCGGACCAAAACCAATAGCTTCTCTTTTTTGAAAATTTGCAATTTTCTTAGCGGGAAGTTAAACAGTTTATATGACAAATTTACATGTCAGTAATAATTTATCATAGAACTAATAATTAACATATTAGTGATTAATGAAATAAATGATCAGTTTGATTAAATATTTATTTATTAGTATTATTATTAATTTGGTAATCAATATTTAAAGTAACATATAATTATATGACTACGAATAAATATTGAAATGTTGATATTACGTTCATAATAACAAACAGCCCTTTAATCAACATCACAAGTACCCTTGTCTAAATGGACGAGTAGAGCCTCGTCAAAGGACATATATGAACATTCATATTAATTTACATAAATATATGTTATATATACATCTATGTATTTCCTAAATAATTATTTACATCGAATATATATATTTTAGAGCACACGGATATTAAGTCTATATAAATATAGAGGGTGTATACCTGAATATATCGATTCTTTACTCCTGTGTAGTCTAGTCTCGTAGTATATAATACCATATATAGATATATAAATAAATATGTATATAGCAGTAGACTACTATATAGTAGAGGCCAGTGGCACAAGTAAAATTAAGTGGGCTTGCATGTCGAGAAGAGCTTGCCTTGCTAGCCTGTTCTCTCTGAGTCTCGCGTGTCATAACCTACTAGTCGATTATCGCAGTACTAGGGTCGATATTATATTTCGACTAAGCTACCGTTAATTCTATCCTTTTTGTACTAGTTTATTTTGCTATATATGTATATATATGTATGTATATGAAAGTTAAACAAATAAACTGAGAAAGTAAACAGAAGAAATTTTATGAAAAAGAAAAAAAAAATTATAAAGTGTAAGTTGATACAATCTAAGTACGTTTGCATGTTAATCTGCTAATGAAATTATTTGTGTGATTAGTGTCGAGGTCTAATATCATTAATTGCTGTCAATAAAATTCTATATTTTATAACATAGATCGTCGTTCTCATTAGCAAACTACCTGATTAACGTTACGAAAATGACCTTTTGGCATGTTCTGAAGTGAAAAAATAAATAGTTGAGTTAAATATATTGACTCATTTAAAACTTTTCGTTCAATAGTTCTTTACAACGAGAAAATATATAAGAGTTTAGTAAATATGCAGTTAACTTGAATTATGTGATTATTTAATTCAAATAAATGATTTATTTGTGGTAAAGAAATAAATGAAACTTTTTCACTATTAAATACACTGTAAAAAGAGCGGTGTTAAAATTAAATTACACTGGTGTAGGAGGCGTGATTCGGCGATGTTAAAATATCGGTGTAAAAGCGGGGTAAACTGAACATTTTGTTCTTTACATGATTAAATGTTTAGGAACGATATAATAATTGTTTTCATCGTAACTCTGGTGTTTTTCATAACATAAAGCATGTTTCAAAGAATATATAGACCACATATAGAAATTAGAAAAAAAATGTTATCAAATATAAAAAAATAAAAAAATTTAATGAATATATTTTATGATACACTGAAAAAGTAAAGATGATGAATCCTGAAATCGAGTGACCATACACACACACACAGGCACACACGCGCACACTCATACACACACACAAATATTAATATATATTATTATTAAAAAGTTCAGTGTTTGTCTTTACTATGTAGTTTTTATTATAAGATTGGTAACTTTAACTACTTTTGATGGTAAAGTAACCATATAAATTGTAAATTGTACGATCGCTCGATCTTAGGAATTATCATCTTATATTGGATTGACTATAATATTCAGATTATTATATTTATTACCTTGACTTCTATAAATTCAATTACCATCTAAGATAGTACAATCTACAAAAGAAGTATTGCTTGCGCTAATATAAAATTCTCTCTGTGAAATTTTCTGAAAGGTATTCAATTTAATTTAAATATTCTTAAAGATTATATATATATATATATATATATATATATATTAGGGTGATTCAAAAAATAAAATTTTTTTTTTCTCACAAACAGGTTCAAAAGTTTCATTTAGATGAAGAAAGACGCCTGTGAAAATTAAAGCTCTTAATATTAACAAAGAGTTTCCGCATTGCTCTTTTCTATTTTCCATAAGAATAACATGGAAAAATTTTTTTTTGCATCTTCTGATTTGTATAATTAGCTAACGATGCACAGTAGAAAAAATTAACAGACATATTTTTGTAAGGAATTGAATGCTCTACAAAAAAAGTTTCTTATCATTTTTTGATAAATCTATTTGTTCAAAAGTTATTCGAGGTTGAAGTCGAATTCATATTAAATTTTGAAATTTTTTTACGTTTCCGGCGAATTTATTAGACCTATTACAAAATATCATGGGACCTTTTTTGTAGACAATTTTATTCCCTGGAAGTTATTCTAATAAAGTTTTCTCGAATTCTGCATTGTTTTCTTGTTATTTTTATTTTAATGTCAAGCTCTTAAAAAAAATAGTCTTCTGATCAATTTTAAGAGCTTGACATTAAAATAAAAATAACAAGAAAACAATGCAGCATTCGAGAAAACTTTATTAGAATAACTTCCAGGGAATAAAATTGTCTACAAAAAAGGTCCCATGATATTTTGTAATAGGTCTGATAGTTTCGCCGGAAACGTAAAAAAATCTCAAAATTTAATATGAATTCGACTTCAACCTCAAATAACTTTTGAACAAATAGATTTATCAAAAAATGATAAGAAACTTTTTTTGTAGAGCATTCAATTCCCTACAAAAATATGTCTGTTAATTTTTTCTACTGTGCATCGTTAGCTAATTATACAAATCAGAAGATGCAAAAAAAAATTTTTCCATGTTATTCTTATGGAAAATAGAAAAGAGCAATGCGGAAACTCTTTGTTAATATTAAGAGCTTTAATTTTCACAGGCGTCTTTTTTCATCTAAATGAAACTTTTGAACCTGTTTGTGAGAAAAAAAAATTTTTTTGTTATTTTTGAATTACCTTAATATATACACTATTTATCACAAATAAATCGTTCATTGAAAGCAATTAAATTATTTATTTGACGCAATTAAATTGCTCAAATATACTATATATTTAGTTGAAATAAATGTCCATGTATACGATTTATTTGGCTAAAAGAAGTGTTATCCAGCTCCAATAATTTTTTTTTGAATGTGTAAGCAATCGTCATATAAATGGTCAATGCTTGGTATATGTTTATTACGAATTTTCCGGAATAAAAGTTGTTGTCCGAAAAGGACTTATCTTCAATAAATAAGTGTAACGGAATGAATATCTTGAAAATTGAAGACAAAGTATATTGTTCTTCATACACAGTAATGAAAAACAATTTTATTATGAATAAGTACTTCAACATCATGCATGTTGACACTTTTTTTTTTTTTTTTTAAGTTGAAAAAAAGAATTTCATACTTCGATTTGGCTCTTTTATAAAATTTAAAAAAATTATATCAGGCGGTCTGCTACTGAAAGCGACGATAAATATTGATGTCTAGGTATAAAAATATTTTTATAATGTTATCTTGAGTTTTTATTTGATATCTTATACGATTTTTTATTGTTAAAGAAATAAAACAGGATAATCGTAATTTTTGAGTGAGTTATATGGGTTTGAATACTGGAAAACGATTTATCGCAGGCCACTGGGGACCTCGCAAAGTGCTCTGAGTGATGCCTGTAGGCGTTGAAGCTCATTTTGATATCTTCTACCCTTCAAAGCTTTATAAGTCACTTAAAATTCCGATCTCGCAATTTTTTTTGTTTTCCCATCAATTCAAGACAAAGAAGCGATTTCAAAAATAAATTTATATGAAAAACCACAAAACAAAAAATTTTTCATAAAAAATTGAATTGGGTACTTATATTCTATACTACTATTTATTGAATCCCTAAGCCCCTAAGGCAACAAAAATTTTTCCCATGATCAAACAACCAAACAAGAATTTTATTGAAATACTTTTTTTTTATTTTTTGTTTTATTTGAAATAGATCGCGATAAACATTACAAATAATTTTAGCTTTATAAATATATATAGTCTCTTTTTGGGCTTTTATCGTTACCCGAAATTAAATGATAATCGATTATATATATATTCTCAGTTTTTCTAAGTATTAGAGATAGATATTCAAGTGACTATTAGTATTTTATAATCTGGACTTTTGATTTGAAAAGTTGAATATACGTATGTACGTTTAAATATATATATACAATGCGCCTTGTGTCGTAGCACAATAATTATAAATGATTGTTAATAAAATTTGGCACACTTATTCTATTAATGATTGTCTCGGTTTAAAATTGAAGATAAGCAAAATCAGTCGGCTAGTTCAGAAATGGTGGAGGTATTAATTTCCAAAAATAACGAAAAATGCTATTTCTGCACAGAAAATAAAGTTATCTTAAATCAAGAAAATACTTTGAAAGACAAACGTTTTCGAGAACCAAGTCAAGATTTTCTTGAGCCAACACTGATAGAAGGATTTTTTAATATTTAATAAGCCTTATTAACTGTTAATAAATGATTTTTTAACATGAGATGATTTAATAAATATTTATTAACACTTAACAAAAATTTATTAATAATTGATAAATCATTTATTAAAGGCAATTAATTAACTATTAATAAATATTCGTTAATTGTTAATAAATATTTATTAAGTGTTAATAAATGATTTATTAAGAAAGTTGAATAAAAAGTAAGCATAAAAGCTTTACTTTGACACTTTTTGTAACCTCAGAACTTTAATAAATAATAAAATTTAATTAGATGAGATAGATTTATAGTTTCCTTATAGAAAAAATAGAGAAAATGAAAAGAATCATAAAAAATTGTTGTAATAAATTACAGTTTTTTTTTTTTTGCGGTGAAAATTATTAGGGTAATATAAATTGAAATAATTTAAAATGTAAATTAAAAATATTTAGAATTAATATTCGTTTCATTAAAATTTTTTTATTCTTTTTAACAACAAATATGCAAAAAATATAATATGTATGATGGTAAATTAATATTTACATAAATATATCTTAAATTAAGTCACGACGAGAAAAAACATGAACTCTGCTTGATGTAACATGAATTTCATTTCATCTCTACTATTTTCTATGATTCTTTCGGAGTATCTAAATCAGTTATATCATACTCTACAGAAAAATAAGAAAAACTATTCAACTAAAATGATAATTATTTTTATATTAATAAGTTTAAATGTTTCCGATATGTATCAAGACTTTGATCTTATTCGTTTGATTGTACTGACTCATCAACATTGGATATAGTTCACCTAGACCCCATGAATTTACCAACACATTCATTTCAATCAATTTTCAAAAAACTTTATGGGCCACTTTAAACTTTTTTTATTTAAAATTCGACACAAAAATATGTGTTTATGTTCAGTATTCAGTATCATATGTTTGTTAAGAAGGGTTATAGCGTTATTTGTTTATGAACGGTCTATACGGCGCACCGTAAAAAAGACACATTCACTCCAAAAGTAATTTATTAACTGTTAATAAATATTTGTTAATTATTAATGCATATTTATTAACTGTTAATAAATATACTTTTATTCCAAAGAAATATTTATTAAATGTTAACAAATATTAATTTGTATTTAATAAATGAAATTATTGCATCCAAACAAATGAATTTATTAACATTTAATAAATTCTTCTATCAGTAAAGAGAATTTGACTTGGTCAGAAGAGATTTCTACTTTATCCAAGAAAATTGAGGTTTACAAAAAAATTTTCTTGAATCAAGAATATTTTACCTTCTTGACTACCTTCAATCGATAATTTTTTTTTTCTGTGTGTCTATTTTTTGTGGATAACTTTTTAATAGAAACATATCCTTATTTTGTGAAAAAGGCGTCAAAGCTGATAAAATAAAATATATCATCCTTGTTTTACTTTGTGTTTTAGAATAATATTCCGAATTTTAATGAAGGTTCAAAGTTTCATGATCGATTTCTGTGTTATGGTTAAACCTCCATTATTTTATCTTTGATTCACATATAGATCACATTTTTATAATTTTTAAATCTATTTTGATCGGAATTTTTTTTTCGTGACTATTTCTTATTTTCATGAAATTAATAGGAAAGATAACTTATTTTTATAATAAATTTGAATTAATCAGCAAGTAATAATAATAATAATAATAATAATAATAATTACCCATGATAAGCATAATAATGGGTACAGTTGAAAGACATGCGAGGCAGATAGTGACAAACATAGTTTTACTGACAACTCCCATTGCCCGGAACACAAAGTCACAGATGCCACTGGCTTCCCTGTGGGCGTCTTTTAGTTGAAATACTAGAGATCCGTACGTCGCAACTCCTAAGCCACTTGAAACGGTTGTTCCCTTCTCTGTTGAATTAACCGTTCTCATACAAAGTCTTCGTGATTCGTCACCTGAAAACTAATTTTACAAAAATTACTATTCTGTTCAAAGTTAATTGATAACAGTTGAAAATTATTTATCATTAATAACCAAATTATCAAAGAATAATTAATAAAACAGTTTTAATTACCAAAGTATTTTTATTTTATTTTCGTTGTAATTTATGTCAATAGAAATAAGTTGATTCTATTGATTGATAGATAAATACCATCTGATTATTGTTGATCATAAATAAGATAATTGTAATGAGTTGTTAGCTAATTATAAAATCAATAATTATGGGAATTTCAAGACAAATTGAATCTTGACATTACCACTTGATTGTGCGCTCTTAGGTAAACTGTACAGAAGTTATATATACTCAGATCATATCCAATATAGGTGAGCATGAAATACAACCTATCGATAAAGTACTTGAGGGTGCTCGAATATCTAGGTACATCGTATACATATATGTCTCGAGATACTTGTTTACAGTGTTCTCAATGTCCTTAAAAATATTATTTTATATTTTAAAATTTATTATTTATTATAAAAATGTTGAAAAGTAATTTAATCATTTTATTATATTATTATTGAACTTTTAAATTATTAACTTTACATATTTTTTTTAGTATTTTCAGTTTAATTTCTATTATTTAAAAATTTTTCAAAAAATTCCGCCTTTTTTCTTAGATGTGGCCTTTTCTTTTTCTATTCTATTGTCACACTAGTGTTGCTACGTTAGTAATCAGTGGAGAAAAAGAAACTAAAAATAATAAAATTAGAAACATTTATCAAATATGCTCGCACTTAAAGGGGGTTGGGGTCGCTTACTATGACAAAATGTGACAAAGACGGTCAAGGGATCGATAGAAAGTCATTTTTATTTCATTTGTTTCATATTTGTAAATATATAAGTATTTCTACGTATATATTTCCGTCATAAAGGAGGGGGGTCTGAAAAGGTAAAATTTTGCGCGAGGTTTTTTATGAATGGCCCCAAATAAAAAAAGGCAACTAAATTCTCATGATTTACCAGTTCAAGTTTATTATTAATTTTAATTAACTTAAAAAAATGGGATGGTAATTTTTAAAAATGTTTTTTATTTGAGACTGCAAGTGCAACAAAAATGAAAATTAGATAAATCAATTTAATATTTTTGAAGTTATTGTGTTGACCAATATCCGCACATAGTGACGGACATCGCAGGTTATTTTTTTCCTCAATCATTATTTTTAAAAAATTGACTTAAAATTGTGTGCCTTTAATTTATTAATAAATTATCTTTCAAATGATACGAATTTAATTCTAGTTGAGCATATTTGAATGAGTGTAAATATGTTTTTTATGTAAACTAATCAGCTGGGATTGAGTAAGCGTTAATAAAAAAACATCTCATTGTTTCGCAATAAAGTTGTTTAAAGTTCATACTAATCAGCAGTGGAAATTTATCAAATTCATTAAATAGCTTTTTTATCTATTAGATTTATATATTTTTTTACTTGATTAAACATCTATAAGAAAAATAGTCTGAATAGCTTGACAATATTTTCTTTTGTTCCTTTGTACTAAAAAATCAACTGATTTACTTTGAACGTTACGCTTTTATAAACTTAAAAGACATTTATTTGAAAAAGCATATACATGTATGTATATATATTTATTTATTTTAAGAAAATTCAGCTGATGTGATAAGAAAAATTTTAAAGGATTTTACTAATCCGTTGTGTAAACGGCAGTTTTATTTATTCTATAGATTGAAATATGGAAGCAAAATTTTACAGTGATGATAAAAAAAAATCAATACAAGTATAAATAAATCAGGAATTCATAAAAAAATTTATAATATAATAATATAAAAATACGTATTGAAATATTTGAATTTTATTTTTAATAAAAAATTTAATAAAATAAAAGAAAAAATAAAAAACATTGAGAGACAAAAGAATTTCTATAATTGATTGTCAATTTAATCGCTAAATTTTTAAAAAATCAGTTTGATAAAAATAATTATTTTTTTTTTTTATTTGACAATATTTTTCAATATGAATAATTATTTTGATAAAAATTTTAATTTAAAAATAATTACAAGACTCATTTATTTCATAGCATCTAAAGTGTCATTTAAAGAGTTCATTAACCTAGAGTGAAAAAATATAAATGAAGAGTAAAAAGACGAATAAATTTTAAGTAAAAAAGACAAATCGTAAAAGTAGAATGTAACAATTTAAAATGGTTAAGTAGAATAGAAATGTAATAGGTGGACTATAAAGTGAAAGACACAATAGAGATAATATAATATAATTTATATATATATATATATATATATATGAGAATTTAATGTCAATAAAAACATTGTTTCGTTGGACAGAATTACCGGAATTTAAGTGCGCCACTAAAATTTCATTTTATTTTTTGTTTATTTTTTACTTGAGTCACGTCGTATATTTTTTTTATCCTTTATTGCTTTATTCTTTAAATTTAAGATATAAAGCGCACATTGAGAATAATAAAGCTCGTTTACTTTGATTGTCTTACTCATTCTGAGATATCGTATTAAGGTGTAGCTAGAAAGATAAAAGTATTTTTCGCTGAGATTCTTGAGATACCGATGTCGCTGTGTTAAAAAATTTTTTATTTATTTTTTATTTAAATTGCATAGTACTTCATATAGAATAGAAAAATTCCATAACAACGCTATGCATTTTATAATAAATAATAAAATTCTTCAAGAAATATTCAAGGTGAAGGTGAAAAAAATTTAATTTAAAACATTAATGCGATTTCTATTGCTATTATGAAATCAGTTATTTTAAAATATAAACGATTATTTAAATCAAAATTTTGTCTACTTATTTTAATTAAATATGAAGTTTTTACCGCTACGACGAAAAATTTATAAATGTTATTCTTTATTTTTAATATTAAAATGCTTAGTATTTTTCAATAATTTGAATTTTAATGATAAATTTTTAGAAAAATCGTTTTGTCATTCAATTGAAAAGAAAGAAAAATAAAATGTTGTTAGATCAAGTCATAAATTCAAATTAAATCGACATATAATCCTAGAATCCCGCTTTAGAGTATATCACATCTAGAGTAATTCTTGGGTATATGGTCCAATAAGTATTTAAAAATATAAATTTCAATTACTAAAGCATTGTAAGCGGGGATGTCTAAAGAAGACAATTAATGTGAACTTAATTGCTTTAAATTAATGTGGTTTAACACAGTTTAAAATGTTAATTCTTCAGGTATAATAAACTATAACAACATCGCGTTAGAAATTCCACAAGGATTTATATTTTTATACGCCCTTTTGGCTTTAGGAAGCTTCTTAAAGCCAGAAGAGCTTATAATTTTTTTTTTTTATTACCAATCGTTTTGTAGACTTATTTTAAAGCTAAAAATTGACAAAAAAAAAATTGTTAAAAGCTAAAAGGAATATAATTCAAGTGAAACGCTCTTTTAGCTTTCAACAATTTTTTTTTTTTTAATAAAATATACGCTCTTTTGGTTTTAGGGCTTATTAAGGTAGTTCACTTGCAAACAGACCTTTCATAGGAATTTAATGCAAGTGAAATATGATATCAAGGTAGATGTCTTGCATGTAATTTAAGAAAAGTACAATTTTTGATCGTTTGTAAAGACGAGATATTGATAATCAAAGTGCACACAGTTAACATATAGTAGTTCGGACTAACCTAAAAAAAGTCATATTTTGACGTATATTTAAAATTGTTTTTCTTAAAAATTTTCCGACAAACTAATAGATTATAGAAAACTAAATTTGAAATTTAAAAATATATAAAAATTATTATACTACCCATCAGTAAAAAAGTTATAAATATTCAAAGAAATCTGTCTCACAATTTCAAAACGAGAAAAAGCGAATAAGCGATATTAAGTGAAAGAGGAAGCAATAATGAGTGAGAGAGTAAACAATAGCACACACAGTAAAAAAGGATTAGTCAAAATCAACATATCGTGTGTAAAACGAACGTTTTACATTTATTTGTATAATATTTTAACATGTCGTGAGTGTTGAAAAAGTTAGATTTGACAGTAACATATAAAAAGTGTTACTTTCGTATAAAATAACATTTTTATGTGTTAAAAAATTAATCGATTGTGACAGTTCAAACAAGATAAATCCTGTGTGTTCAATTGACAACCAAAAGTATTAAAAATGCAACACTCTGAATTTTAACAAACGCTTTTTTTTACATTTTGACGATTCGTTTTTTACTACACTGTGAAAAAAGCGATGTTAAAAATGGACTCATTTTAACTCCGCCCGGTGTAAAAATGAAATTACACCGGTGTAGGAGGAGTAATACCGCGGTGTTAAAAATACCGGTGTAAAAACTGAGTAGAATCGGTGTAAAAGCAGGGTAACCGGTATAAAGGCGGAATAAACTGCGTCCGCTTGGAGAATGAACTTTAAAAATTATAAAACGCAAAAAATATAAGTTCTTTATGAAAATTAATAAAAAAATATCAATTATTAACAAGTATAGTGATCGAGTAAGTAAAAATATTTACAAAATAAAATATTTTAACACCGGTAAAGAATATCTACTCCGACGGCGGCGTTATTTTTACACCGCTTTCGGTGTTGAAATTTAACACCGCTGATTTTAACACCTACACCGCTTGGACTTACCCCGGTGATTTTTTACAGTGTATGCATACTATAGGTCGCGAGTGCACTACCTTAAAGCCGAAAGGGCGTATGAAATTATGTCCTTTTGGAATTAGTAACGCTATGTAGTTATTATCGTGGTGAGATTTACAATCAAGTTTTGGTGACCAACTAATAGATCTATCTCTGGTAATAGTAAAGTAATAAACGGTAGAGTGGAATTGAACACCCATAATGCAGAGCCTATAAGTACACTTAGGACAAAGCCATCATCGACAATGTCGCTTTGTGCGTAGTATATAGTCCAAGTTAGTTGAATAATTGATTTTAGCACCTATTGTCTTTGTAGTATGCATAATGTATTGTCCATTTTGATCCAAGGACCAATTTCATGTCGATCATAATAAAAAAAATTATCTTATCGGAAACACTAATGCAAGATAGCCTTTGAATATTTGTTTTTTTTTTTAAGTGTTATATACAGATCATCATATCATTTAACGATCGAATAATAGTAATTTTCTTTAACATGCGAATAAATATATATATATATATATATATATATATATATATATACATCCATATTTTTTTTATTTTACCTGTGATACTGAACTGCTTGCTCGTCTAGATTCAGCCCAAGCGTTTGTTCCATATCCTAAATTCGTTTGAGTTCCATGACCTGGACCAGATCTTACGCTACTAGTGTTACCATCACGATAACGATAAGGTGACCCACTGCGATTTGCTGACGTGCCTTTAAAATGAAAAAAAAATTAAAAAATTTCTTTTTAATAATTCGCTGAATTTAAAAATTGTTCTAAAACAAACATATTTTATTTGATATCAAAGCCACGCCATAAAAATTTTGACTAATGTCTATTGACAGATATGGCAAAAAAACTCTTAAAAATGAAATTGAAACGATAAAAATAATTCTAGATATCTTGTTCTTTCGAGACGACTCAATAAGTCACATTTTTTACGCTCTCATCTGAAGTCATGTATAACAATTTATATATATAGATATATATATATATATATATATATATATATATATATATATATATATATATATATATATATTTAATCTTGAAATTCGAATCGCCGTTATTCTCACGATACCAAGTCATCACGCCTTATCGAGTGCAAGTAGTCGTAGTCGGAGTCACAGTATCTGCAGTAGTATCAGTAAAAGTACCAGTAGACCAAGAAAAGATACGTTATGAAGCTATATACCACCGCTCACATTTATACTATCTTTTCCCATAAACATCCAAGTAGCAACGATTTAACGAGAATCGGCTTGACTTTACGATCTTATTTTATGAGACTTGAAATACACACCAGCGTTGGATTTACGATGCTTTTATAAGTGATTTTTACTTACCATTTTCAAAATATAAAATGCTCTCAACTTATTTTATATTCAGTGTCATTAAATTTAATTTTTTTTTTAGCAAAAAAGTAGAAAAATATCAAATATAAATAAATATATACCTTGATCAGCAGAAGCTCGCCGTGGTTCTGAAATACCAAGATTATTATTCCGATGGCTTCGTTTTTCATAACCACCGAGACTACCTCTAGGGCTGTGGTCGATTTCAGGGCCAATGCTGCCTCGCGGGCTGCGAGTGAGATTATCTTGGTCAGGAACACCGCCACCACCAATAGATCCGCGATGGGGGCGATCTAAATCGGCGACAGCAATAGACCCCCTTGGAGATCTATTTGTCGAATCATGTGGTACGATTGAGCCTCGGGGACTTCTTCCCACATCAGGACAAATAGAGCCTCTAGGTGAGCGATTGGGATCTGGTGCAATGGAACCACGGGGTGATTTGTTGACTTCTGGCATAATGGAGCCCCTTGGGCTTGGATTGTGATATTCCGAACTAATAGATCCACGCGGACTTCGTTCTTGATCAATATTAGGCGCAATGCTACCCCTCGGGGATCTTAATGCACTCATCATTTCAGGACATATTGAACCACGAGGACTTCTCTCTTGTTCAATTGGTGTAACAGTATTACCTCGCGAGGATCTTGATATATCTGGGCATATTGAACCTCGTGGATTTCTGTCAAATTCAATATTGGCAACACTTCCACGTGGACTACGATTTGTGGTATCCGGTAACAATGAATGCCTTGAGCTACGTATGCTGCCATTATCTGGCATTAAACTATTGCGGGTCGCGGATAACGCTGCCGCTGAACCCGGTACTAAACTGCCTCTAGGACTTCGATTATATGTAGGCTCAGTTCCCAATCCTCCACCACCTCCATATATATTTCGCGGACTGTGAGATCCATCGGGAACTAACGAATGCCTTGGACTCCTCGAGCCATCAGGTACCAAACTATTTCTAGGACTCCTTGCGGAATCAGGAATTAGTGATCCACGAGGTGTTCTCATGTAATCATCGGGGACTAGAGAATTGCGGGAACTTCTGTTAGGATCCGGTAGTAGGCCTCGTGATCCACAAAGCTCGGGATCTGGTAGAATTCTCCGACCAATTGGCTGTTTATAATTAAAATGTATTTTCATTTAATTATCCATAATTATTACTTACATTGATATTGAATGGTCTTATAGTTACCTCATCGTGACTATCTTCAGCTTCAAACGCGATGTTTGGTACAACACTGCCTCGAGGCGAACGTTGTCTATCCATCTCGTTAGTACTGCTACTAGAGGTGTTCAGTGTCAATGATATCGCCTTGTCGGTTGCTACAGAGGCCCTTCGGGCCCTTGGGACGGGGGTTGCCGCAGGCACGCTCCCAGATTGGGGCGAACTAGCGACGCTCCTCGACGCCCTTCTGCGCCGGGATGAAGTACTCCTCAAAAGCATCACGGCATTTTTTTAATTCTGTAATTACAATCATTGTCATTCGTTACTTTTTAACTCTACTTACACAATATTTGTTCTTTATTATTATTTAACTTTGATTCAACATATTAAGCTGTACTATCATTTCATATAATACATAGTAAAAATATTGAATAATTTGATAGTTATAGTGACATAATTTTTATGGGAATATTTTATATATTTCGGTGCAATATACAATATGAAATGTTATTTCGTGGTATGGTCGGTATAAGTCATATGACAGTTTATGACTTAGTGGAACTACATTGACGATAGGAAATAGAAAATCCACAGGCGAACTCCATTAACGTGGGCAGTTAATCTACGGAGGAGCGGAAATTTCTTTGAATTTCCGAGTTAACGGATACCCCTTCTTCTTTAAGAAGTAAACTATGACGCATGCACTTTTAAATCTACATGAATGATGCATAGATAAATATAGACAGACACATACAAATGTGTAGCATCGGGTGGGAAACAGTTAGGGATGGGCGATGCTAGCAAAAAAAAATTTACATCGGACTATCAATTTTCGAAATTTTTTACCATCGAACCATCGATGTTTTGACAAAAACATCGAAACATCCATTGTAGATATCGATGTTGAAAATGCGCGCGAAAATTCGAAAAAGTTATAATTACAACTAAATTTGACATTAAAAAGAAATGATTTTAAATTATTGCTAATTATAATCTAATCATAAATAATTATTAATCATAAAAATATATTATTAGGAAAGTTAAATAATTTATTCATCAATCAATAATTTACTATTAAGAACAAATTTTTTATTAAATTCAATATTGTCATATACTTTGTCTAGGTACTTACGAGGTACATGTAAAATAATTATATTATTTCCAGCTATTCGAAATATTTATGTTCATAAAAATATTTGAAAAATTTATAAATATTAATTTATAGGTTTTCAATAATCGAAAGCTTTTAAAATCCTTCAAATAAAAATGCATCGAATTTAAGTTAGTCATTATTTGAAACTTGCTAAAAAATGGGACACAATTCCTTATTGGTTGAAATTAAGGTTTGCGCGTAGCGCGCTATTTAAATTTCTAGTAGAAATTTATTTCGATGTCCATGGTTCATAATATTACATCGAACATCGATGTTTTGACTTTAAAGAAAATCGATGTTTCCCGAAAAAAACATCGATAGTCGAAACATCAATGTATATCGCCCATCTCTAGAAACAACGCAGCTTTAGTGGGGGTCAAGGTTGAGGGCAAGTCCGGAATAATGCAGTCCGAGTTAATGAAGTTCGACTATATTTCTTTAACTTTGAAATTATTTCGCGTGAATACATGTAAAGAGACTTCGTAATTATTTCCTTGATATAAAAATCAAAATATGAAAAACCTAACCTCGCTGTGTTAGTAATTTTTTATACAATTAATATTTTCTAAAACTTCCCTTCAGAGTGAAGTTAAATCAGAGGGGATTAAATAAATGAAAAATTATCCGGGTTCGCAAATTTTTTGCGCAAATGAAAAATTATTGTTATGCCAATATTTTTTTCACGAATATATTTAAAAAGACAGAAGGTTTAAGAGCATTCTCAGACAGTACCCCCCCCCACACTTTTTAAAAAATTTCAATGGCTTTCAACTGTCATAACCGTATGAAAATTTTATTAATTAATTAAAAAAAATTAAAACTTTAATTGAAAAAAGGAGAACGTAGTCGTAATTTCACCGAGGTAGGGGAGAGTGGGGTCAATTGAACCACGGGGCAATTGAACCAGTAAGCTTAAAAAATCGAAAAAAATAGACAAATGAGTCGTCCTCTTGGAATTATATTTTAATACACTAAACCTTAGTCTGACCAAAATTTGGAACCAATATGATGATTTAATTTTAAAAAATTAAAGTTTTTGTGTTTTAAGGCATCTGAACTTTACTTCTCAGCTCTTGACAAATTGTTTAATAATTTTTTAATTTTCAAATATAATCTTGAAATTTTTTTTGTAATACCATCTTACATATATTAGTCATAAATTTCTACCTTTACTTCTAGTAAAATCGTTCTTGAATACTTTTTTTTAAACTAATTATTTCAATAAAATCATATGGGGTCAATTGAACCAGCACTCTCGGGGACGGTTGAACCACACGAATCACATTGTGAGCATCAGATATGCGCGTGCATCTTGACAGAATGTGAAAACAAGCGAAACTAACCAAGAAAAAAAATAATTATACTGACAGAAGTTTTAAAAGAGATTGTTATAACATATAATGTTATATAAAATAATCAATATTATTAGATTATTATTATATTATTAGATTATTAGAAGTGTTGTAATTTTAGTTTTAGGCTGTAATGAATAGTAAATTATTCATTAAAGTCATTCGTTTGTGGTTCTAATACTCTTGGTTCAACTGTCCCCGATAAGTGGTTCAATTGCCCCCGCAAAGGGGACGATTGAACCATTTGATGCAGTTGTACAATTTCGTATTTATTGAAAATTTTCATCATCTGTCAAGTTATGTGCTTATGAGAAATGATAGTCTATATAATAAATTATAACTTTGTAAAAGAAAAAGTTATCATTTTGCTTTTATTCATATAAAAAAAAATTGTCAAAGTATTTTTGGTTCAATTGACCCCACTCTCCCCTATACAATTTAAAAAAAATTACTTGCAATTGATATCAATCAGGAGTTGAATGAAATTTGTTAAATAAATTTTAGCCTATAAAATTTGAAAATTCGAATTATAAAATTGACATGAAGATTTTACTGAAATTTATTGTACAAACTTTGTTCAGCTTGCAGTTGATATCAACTGCAAGTAATTTTTTTTTAATCTATATCTTAGCAAAATTACGACTACGTTCTCCCTTTTTCAATTAAAATTTTATTTTTTTTTTTAATTAATTAATATAATTTTAATACGGTTATGACACTTGAAAGCCATTGAAATTTTTTAAAAAGTGGGGGGCACTGCCTGAGCATGGCCTTAACGGGTATGACTATTTAGCCGCAAGCAGTTTGGAAACATTTCAATTTAATAACGATGAAAAAAATATTTGTTACAACAAAATATTTTCAATAAATTTTTTTTTAATGTTCCTTGAATTATTTGAATTTAAATGTTAAAAAATCGTAACAATATTTGATAAGAAATAAATGTATGAGTAATTAGGTAGATAGATGATAAATAATGATTTTTTTTTATTCTACATATTTAGTTAGTAAATGTTCGTTTTACTTGAAAAACTTGGATCAAGATGCCGAGTATTTCATGAAATTGAAAGTATACTTTATCACCGTGATATCAAAGTTGAATCTAGTGAGCCGGAAGTAATCAAAAGTAATGCTATATCATTAATATTTAAATAGTTATCTTAGTAATCATACGCTTTAAATGTAAATAAAAATAACTTTAGTTTTTGTATATTTAATTACCTTGTTCTTAATCTATTTAATTTTATTTAACCTTTCAAGTTTATTTGTTCAATAAAAAAAATATCAAGTGTTATTTTAAAATTAATTGAATTTTTCATCTTTAACAATTATTGAATATTGTCTGTCGGGATGTACGTGTTCTCTTTATGGGTCTATGAGTACTAAATGAGGTGGGCAAACATGGACATTAAATTTCAATGAGCATTTATTAGTTATCTGCCAATTTTCCATGATAATGATGTAATTAATACTTTATAAATATCGAAATATATAAAACTATACAATCATTTTTCATTATTTTAAAAATTTTTTATTGAATATATAGCATTCATAATTCACTTTCTTAATCATTTATTTATTGAAATAATATATATAATACATATTAGGGTCTTTCGAAAAAAAATTGATTTATACATATATATATATAAGGAATTTATTGAAAAAACCGGACGCTAATTAAATGGCACACAATGTGGATATTTACCTCACGTTATTTTTATCACGATATAAAAAATAAAAAAAGTTTTTATTCTGAGACATGTTATTTCATCCTATTCCAACTTTTTTCCAGTTGTAAAAAATTTCATATTGTGATTATTTATTGCATAAAAAAAGACAGCGTATGACAGAATTTAACTTATCACTGACCAATCGACAGTTAAAGACATCAATCTTTCATGAGTTTAAAATATAGAGCTCGTTACTGATACACGATATATATATATATATATATATATACTATACATATATATTGAAGTTAAATAAAAGATGAAAAGTAGTGACTGTCAATAAAACTCAGTAGCCAAAGATGTAGTGGAATCAGGCAGCTTAAATTCACCTTATCCACACACCCTCAGCGGTTTCATTTTTCACATTGATTTTCACCAAGTACATATATATATATATATTAGACTGGTGAAAAAAAAATGACAATTTTTTTTTTTCGAAACAATTCCATTTATACCTTCGAGGAGATGTAGATAGATACCTGTTAAAAGGAGAGCTCTTAATATTAATATTTAGAGATCGCTCATCGCAGATTTTTATTTCCCATTGAAATAACATTGGAAAAAAAATTTTTTAACTTTGGAATTTTATATTTCAGTCTAGAAGCAAAGTGCCGGAATGAACGATACATATTGTTATGGGAAATTAGTTGCTCTACAAAAAAGGTTTTCTATCACTTTTCGACAAATTCACTTCTTCAACAGTTATTCAAGGTTAAAGTTTAATTTAGAGTAAATTTAAGTTTTTTTTCTTGATTTCTGACAACGTGTTAAAACTTATTACTTAAAATAATAAAATCATTCATGAAAATTTTATGAATGATTATCTAGGGAAAAGTAGGGCCAGTTTAAAATTCTAGATTTAGAAATCTCTAGTTAAAATGATAAATAACCCCATTTGAACGTCTTTTTTAATTATTAATAATTTCCTATGCTTGTTATGATAAAAAAATATACATGAAGTTTTTCAAAATACGTTGAAAGCAAGAAACCAGTGATAAAATTTGATAAAATAGAGAAAAAATTTTTTTTTCAATTTTCAAAAATCGAAAAAAAAATAGTAGCTATTGAAATCCCATGACCAGACCGACCTAAAAAGTTGTGGTTTAAGTAGTAGTTTACTGTAAAAAATTTTAAAGAAAATCAAAATATGCACTCACTTTAAAAAATTCAATTTAAATTTTAAAAATAAAAAAATACGTATTAAAACACTTGAAATAATTTTTTTTTATTTTTTTTTCCAAAAGTACATGGGAAAATGATAGTTTTTTATTCAGTGAGTATTTTGATTTAAACCATTCCCTAAAAAGTTTTCAGTAAAAAACCATAAAAAGAGCGGTTTTCTTTAAAATTCGATTTCTTTTGAACCGGTGATAAAAAAAATTTCAACATTTCGGGAAAAAGAGTTTTTTGATGGTTACAAAAAAATAAAAAAAAATTGAGGATATCTAAAATTAAAATTTTTTAAACCGTCCGATTTGGCGTGGAATACCCCATATATATATATATATATGTCGGATGGGCAGCAGGTAGTTGAGAGGTACTCTTAGTACCATCATTAGTAACACCTTTGTTCGTAGACATTTTTATTTAGTCAACAAGATATCAGATAAATAACAAAGTAACTATCGTCACACACAAAATTACTCTCGAGGAGATTTCACAATTGATTAAAGTATTACAAATAATTCAAGTATTACAGTATGATTTAAACTAAGATCGAAGTTACACAATAGTAAATATTTACTATAGGCTAAATATTACAATAACTACACTCAAATAATTATATGGATTATAATACACGCGGTACAGCAGTATTCACTAATTTAATATACAACTCAATCGTAGAGTAAACAAAATATACGTGACAGTAAAATTAGACTTGAGAACGAATACACGGTCAGCAGGATACGAGACGCTCTCGACTCAAGCTCAAACAGCAGTGTAACTCTAATTGCCCTCTGAACTCCAAAAACTACTGTCTTTACCTGAAAGACCCAAAACGAACTCCTCCGTTCTATATTGTACTATTTTACTATCCTCTGACCGTGGCTACGTTTGGTGAACAGATGCCACTCCAAGTCTAAGCCTACCGCCATAAAAATAATTTACAACAAGCTTAAAAAATTTCCCAATCCGATTAAGTTGTAAAATATTATCGCTAAATATTGTTGCTTAAATAAAATATAAACTAAAATGTAGTTGGGACTTTCCAAAGTCTCTGGAAAAACCCAGCTATACTTTTATCTCCGACATATATATATATATATATATGTATATATCAGTATATTTCTTTTGTTCTTTCTATTCTTCTACCACTTTCGTTATATTATATTTCACACTTCCACATGTCTACATTCATCAATTTATCATCCATCGTCTATCATCATTATCCTTTTCTTTCATTATATTGTACTTACTTTTGCTTTTATAAAACACTTCTTTTTTTTCTTCTTTTTTTTTTTCAGTAATTTCCAATCTTAAAAAACAGCATTCATTAAAAATTAAAAAAAATAATGACATACCGAAAAAAAAAAATTATACACAAAAAATAAAATATTTAAGCTTTACAAAAGATAAAAAGTTTCTTGTAAAATTTTATGTAATACAAATTACATAAAAGATATAGTACTTATTAAAACGGGAATAAAGCACAAAAGTTTTGTTAAGATTTATGTCTCTCATGAAAAACGAAGAAGTATTTTCATTTCTAAGTGTTATAAATTTTTCCTTAAATAATTAATTTATTTTTTTTATTTTAAAATTATTTTATTAAATATTTCATCAGAAACTTTTACAATTTATTGAATTTATTAAAAATAAAAAATACTGAATTTTAACTTTAAACATATTAAGTACTAATTTTATGTCTTAATTTTAACTTTTATCGTTATCATGTATCTTATAAAAAAAAAAATACTTCTTAAAATTCTCATAAAAAAAGCAATAAAGAAAAAAAATTAATTAAACCTGCGCACTTCAGACGTTGAATTTAATAATTTTTATCTAGTCATTATTAAAGCTGAGCTACTTTATCTGATGATAATTAAAGCTACATTATCATTACCGTAATATTCACATAATTAACGATAACTACTATTAAATTCATAATTTTAAGTTGATTAAACTGAATATTTAAAATAATACCGCCGAAACATCTGTGATAAATTTTTTTATTTATTATAAAAAGTTTCAGGATTGTTATTCGACGTAGTGTGTAATTCGCTAAAACTTTACCAAAAATATATAATAACTATTATAAATTTTACTCGTACACAGATTGTAAGCTTTGTTATCAAGAGTATTAATTTTATCATTTATTCACTAACGAAATTCACAAGAGCTCCCTAAAGGCTTAAACTTTATTGTTTTATTATACGAGTTTAACTTTATTTAACATGTATACATAAATATATTTGTTCACGTATATATCTGAGAGTACATTAATTTTGTTGATAATTCACCGCGCAGTTAAAATACAATTAAAGTTACATAACTTACATATGCAGCTGTGTAATAAAATTGACCAGTAAGCTTATAATTAAAAAACAATTTAAACTAAATTATGTTTCAATCCCGGAATGAAAAGGTAGATTTCTTATGTAAATACAATAAAGCTGCAATAGTGTAATTAATACGTATTTTTCAAGCTTAAATATGAATTTCAAGGAAAAGGGTTATGTCTTATCATTTAGAAGTTATTAGAAGACTAAGCTGTAAAAATAAGCTTTTTTTATTTTTTGTGAAATTTTTGATATCATCAAATTGTTAAAAAAGATGTTTCAAAGAATAAAGTATTACAGTGAAAATTGAAGCTAATCGTTCAAATTTTAAGATACTTTTTACAGAATTAAGTTATCATTTTCGGTTCAAAAGTTATTTTAGGATGAAGCCAGAAAATTCATTTTTATGAAAATCAGAAAAAATTTCAAACACCCACAACTTCCAAACTAATCGACCGATTGGGCTCATCTTCGAAATTGATTAAGGTAATCGTCCAATAAATAAGTATATAAAATTTCATTAAGATCCGTTAAGAATTGCGGGCGCTATCGTGATAACAAGGCACGTTATATATATATATATATATACACATACATACATATATAAACTTTTGAGTGGACGGTATTTTTTGACTCTACTATGTCAAATAAGATATATGGTGGCAAAATTCTTTGATAATTCGATCATGAGACCCATTGCAATAGGCCGATTTCTAAAGAAAACTACCTAAAAATTAATAAACAACTAGGATAGATTTTTTTTTCTCTTAGCGGCAATCGGATTATTTTCTGCGCTTTTAATATTAAATAGCTTGACAAAAAATTTTTCCTGAGCATAAGCAAAAAATACTGACGTAACGAGATTTAACGGAGTATTAATAAAAATTATTTAAAAACGGCAGATGATGAAAAAGAAAAAGGAAAAGGAAACTATGTGTACATTAAATTTTCATGTTTGTGGTTAAGTTTAATAACAAATTGTAAGCATACAGTATTTACTACACGCGGATAGAGTAAAAAGAGAGAGCGTCAGTGTAGAAATTTTAAAGTAAATGTAGATTTTATTTTAATCCCTATTTTCTTCTATCAGGAGTTTTAGAGTTAAAATAAATTTATATTTTATAGAAATTTTTTTTTAAAAGAAACCATACATAAATTATTCATATCAGTATTTATATTTTTTACTCCCTATATTTTACTTCCTGGATTTTTTTTTGATTTTATAAATAAGACAAATAAAATGTCCTCGAGTAAAATTTACTGTAAGGGGATTTTAAAAAAAAATTTTATAAAAATGTCGGAAAATCCACAAGTGCACCTCAACTGCTTATTTTATTATTTTAATCATTATTTTTATTTTATAACATTAATTAATTTTTTTTTTATTATGAATTTTTATTCAACTTATATATAATCAATTAATTATTTTATTTCTTATTTTCAGTTTAAGATTTTTTTTAAATATCCCGCTTTTTTGTCTTAGATGCCGGTCTTTTTTTTAGCCTATAGTGTTACACTAGTGCCGCGGCCAGTAGTTGATGGAGAGAAAAAATGAAGAAATTAATAACAGTAAAAATAAAAATGGCAGCTAAGTTTTTCGTAGATAATCAGTCCTACGTTTTTAATTAATTACAATTAAATTAACAGAATTTGGATAATCATTTTCACAAGAGTTCTTGTGATAAAAAATACAAAGGTAAAAAAATTTAGGCCTATTAATTGTGTCTATCGAGAGTTATCGTATTTACAAAGTTTCATATCGATACTGCCATTCTAATATGCCCTATGAAATATTTCATATTTGGGAAATTTTTCAGGAGACGATGAAAACGTTTCACGATCGACAAAGAAAAATTATTTGTATTATGTTTACATTGGTATAACCTACAAATTTATTTTCATGTTTTCATAAAATACAGGCACTTGTAGTGAATAAATAATTTTGAATTATATGCTGTAAGAAGAGTAAAAAATTATGCATCATTACCTTCTTACTCATGTCGTTAATTGCTTCCTTAGAATTAACTTGAAATCAAAAATATTAAGAGTAACTAAACCTATACGAATGTGGGATACGACATATTAGAATATTATTTAAAAATACTAAATAAACAATTTGACCTCTAAATTTTTTACATAAGCTGCACATTGTTACAGTGATTCCATTTAAAAAAAAAGTGAAAATGTCAAATTTTGTGGCATAGAGCATATTAGAATCGCAGTATCAATATGTAACAATTGACAGCATTGGTTTCTTGAGTTAAAATAATTTAATTTAAACTGATAAAATAACAAATCAACTTAATATTAGGTTCAAATTGTTTCTTAATAAATTCTGTATATGCTAGTGTAGAATTGTGCCTATTTTGATATAATTAAAAGAGAGTAAAAATATTTTTATGTGAACAAAATAGCCGGAAAAAAAACCGCTCACAAAGCACCCTCATCGCTTCGTGATTGAGGTGTGTTATTATTCACTCCGCATTCGATTCACATTTAATTCGAAGATTTTTTACAGCGTGTCCATGCACATTATTTAATAATAATATTATTAATAATAACAATAATAATGATTGGAAAGTAGGGTTTAAGCCTAATTATGACGAATATGTGATAATTATCATTTTAGTGAATATAATTAATTCACTAAGTTTTTATAAAAAAAAAAAATTTAATATTTTAAAATAATGAATTAGGAAATTTACTATTTTCAAGTATGAAATGGATCGAAGAGAAGAGAATAAAAAGAGAGAAGTGAAAAATGAATCATACATGGCCATGTATGCAAATTGGCCAGACATGGCCATGAATGATATCTATGGTTATCACATAGCTTGATACGACCATATATGACTTGATATGACTATGTATAGAAATTTTAACTAAATTAGAAAAAAAAAAATTTCATTTATTTTTTTTTTAATTATTTTGGCGACGCAAAGATTATCAGATATGCGAACAATTGAATTCCTTATCGAAATGGAAATTTTGATTTCAGAGAAAAAACGCTAGACTTGTTAATGAGCGCACCCACTTTAGTAGGATTCGAACCCGGGACCTTCCGTACGAGAGACCGACGCTTTGACGATTAGGCTATACGACTAACAATTACAACAAAGCTTAGTTGTGCTCCGTAAGGTTCAAAGAATACAATCACTTTCGAAAAAGCAAAATATCATCAATATGCTGTTAGTGATATCAAAAAAATTTCCTATTTTTTTAACACTACAACATTTTGTTTATAAGTAATTGTAATAGCCGTGAAAAATTAATCATGGATATGTTTAAAAAATATCCATAACTTTAAAAAATTCAGTATGGCCTTTTAAACAATTTTTAGTTTGTGTTTATTAATATGTACTTGCATATTTAATTTGTAATTATAAGTTTGTTATAATATTTAATTGTAGTGATAATCTATGAAAATTTTCTAATAGTTCAGTAGTTGATGATAATTCTCTTTCATAGTTAATATTTCAGTGCAAATAACTTGAGATGTATATTATACTAAAGTACTTGAGACTTAGTTTATCGTAACTTTATAGAGCTATCGAGAATATCTTAAAAATTCAAAAACTTATTTCAATAAATTCATTCTTTTGATAAACTTTTAAAGAAAAATTTTTTGAAATAATTATTCAAAGTTTTAAAAAACGTTATAAACCAAAGAAAATTAAAATTCCTTCAAATTAATTAATGTACAAATTCTGTTAATTTTTTGAGTAAATTTCCAAATATTAATTTTTTTTTTTAATTTATTAGAAAAAGAAAATCTACAAATGTGAGTAACATTTTTTCATGTCAATAATTAACATATATTTTTCTATTTTCATTTATGTAAATTTGCTAGCAGTATACTTGAGAAAAAATAATTCAGATTAATTTCAGAGCTAAATTAGTTTTTTCTGATTATGAGTAGGAAAAAGGCGGCAAGACGGACTGCTAAGGAAATACTAAATTTTTATAATTCTGAAGTTAGCATACAATAATAATTTTCGGATTTTTTTTAACAATTTAATTAAAAAAAAATCTAAATGTATGCACACGTTGAAAATTTAAAAAGAAATTCATATTTATCAAAAAACTGTAAGAAGTAAGGTAAAAGCCCCTATACCCGCTCAGTATCATCAGTCGCTCGCTTAAACTGTTTAAGGCGTTTTTTTATAATTTTTATAAAAAAAAATTACAACTAAAAATATTATTATTGATAAATAATTATTTGTGAATCTAAATATATTAAAATATCATGTATCAAATTATTTTATAATAGATTATAAATTTAAATTGAATGACTTTTCAAAATCGCGCTCAGCCGGGCATTTTTTACTTTAACGTTCGTTCCTTAGATTAAATTTAGGTTACGTCAAATTTGTTAAGAATTGTTATAACTATATCTTATTAAATATATTTTTAAAATTCATGAAATTTTATATTATGAAAGAATAAAGTAATCGAATATCAAAATTATTTTCCAAATTAATAAATTGATCATATTTTAATTGATATTGTCTTTGAGCGACTATAGGGCCATAGTACACGACAACTTTTAGTGAGCGACTTAGGGGTACACTCAAGGACCTTATTTAAAAAATTAATAATAATTAATTATCAACATTATTCTTCAAACTCAAATTTTATTCTAATACTTAAAACTATAAAAAATAACTATAAAAAAAAATATTGTTTTTCATTTTATTTATTAATTTATATTGAGTGATTTAATCTCACTCCAATGAAAAGTGAGCGGGTATAGGGGCTTTTACCTTACACTATAATAAATTGAACAAAATTATCACGAAAACAATTTGAAAATTGATCGTAAAGACAAACTTAGTGTTAAGTTATGAATGCATATAATTAAAATAACAATAATAATTATCGTCATTATTATGAAGATATCAATTATGTCTCAGTCTGGACGACAAGATAATTTATTTTTTTTATGTCCTTTGAGAATAAATTATAAAAGTAATCAGACAGCTTGAAGAAAAGATTGCTGCAGGCTATAACACGCCGCAGTGTGACTATTTTATTCCTGTAATAAAGCTTTCACGAAGGTGGTCCATTGTTTCAGGTACTGGGAGACGTGTAAACTATAAGCATGTGCTTGTAATAATAGTTACTGTTGTCTCGGGACCTCATAAATGTCACTTTAAATTTTTTTATCACAAGAACAAGAATAGCTTTTAAAATTACAAACTACATTATTCTACTTTATTTCTTTAAAGAATTTTATTATTAATCGCTATTATCATACTTTATTTTTTTTACACGGTGATATGTTTACTAAAAAAAAAAAAAATAATAAATGATAGAAATTCAACTTTTTGAGAGTAAAAAATTGTATGTAAATTTTGACCCTTCGTTATACCACACACGAAAAAAAAATGTTATTTTCGCTTTAGATTTTATTTCTGCGAGCTCTAGTTTATTTTTATAAAATATCATTGCAAAACTACTAAAAAAAGATAAGTAAACTATTTTTTTTTCTTTTATTTATGAAATTATTTTATTCTTTATCTGGATTTTATTTATTTGTCATTTTTTTTGTAACCCATAATATCTATTTTATTTCTGATTCCTATTATATTTATACCTCAGTGGATTCAATGTGTGTTAAATTAAACGAATGGTTTTAATTTTATTTTTCACGACAAAAAATTTATATAACATAATATTATTTCTCATTCTGGTTTTTCAGTAAATAAATATAATAAACGTTGTCTTTTTAATGATAAAATAAATTATACAGTTTAAGTAAAATTTTACGGTAAAGAGCGTTAAAATCTTAAGTAGTATGATTTTTACAACAGTCGATCCCAGGACACTCTTTTCGACTCGAATTTCTATAGGGAATTAAAACTAATGTCTAAGTAACAACAATAGTCTAAAAGCTTTAAATATCTAACTCTACTTTTTAAAAATTTCATTTATCTCGAGTCTGTCTCAGGCCCACATTGACGATTAAGATTTTTTTTTCTTTTTATAAAAAGTGATTACTAAAAAGTGTACAACGATTTTTATGACTGCATAAGAAAACTTTTTTTTTATTTTTTTATTTCTAGTAGACAATTAATCAAATATAAAATCATGTCAACTAAAAGGTGTCAGGTGTTTTAATTTCCAGACAAAAAATTTCCTCGTTAAGCGAGTTAGCTCGGCTAGCAATATAAGATAGAGAAATAATGTGACAATTGGGCAGAGAAAAAATGACCAAAGTTCATTTTTGAATTTAACGACGGTTCCCGCGCCAACTTGATTTTGCCCCAAAAATGATTTCATAAAAAATTAATCGAAAAGTTGACCAAACTATTTTTGACGTCAATTGACGAGCAATGTTCAGTCAAATTCTCATGATCTGACTGAACATAGAAATGGCAGTCATTTTGCATCACTAATATATAGCCTATAGAATGTACAGATTTACTGAAACTTGAAGTTTCGATGTTGGTATGATAAAAAAATATTTTTAAATTATCGCCAATAAAATATTACCATGTCAGTCATAAAACTAATAATCTCTCTGAGTAGGATATTTATCTTCAGTAAGATATTAAAAATACATTCAAAACAACATAAAAATTTGAAAATATGCCAGGGTCAAAAATAAAACTTGATTCAGGCTCGCTTCACCTTAGTATCTTTTGAAGTTACCGATTAGCCGACGATTTTCTAATAAAATATTGACTTTTTCGACTAAAATTAAATTTTTGTCAACTTTGAGAGCTTTTTTCATCTTAGTTTGAACTTATTCGTCTTCACATAAAGCACGACAATCATTCACCGTACTTTTGACTTTTTCGCCTTATAATTTTTCGAATAAGTCTAAACCAAATAATTTTCAATTGATGCTGTATTTTCTTTTTTTTTTTATCGACTCAATGTATTTCATATATCCGTAAAAAAAGTCGAGCTTTTCTTGTAAAAAACGGCTCTAAATTTCAGCGGTAAACGAACTCTTAATCAAGTTTTATTTTTGACCCGGGAGATTGTAAGCGATTATTGTATAGGCTCAAAATTTTTAATTTGGGTAGGAAATCACCAAGAAATATATATGGATTGCTATAAACTTCATAGTAATCTATAGAGTTTCTTATGAATTTAAAGAATATCTCAACAAGAAGAAAATAATATCAATAATAAATAAAAGAAAGAAAACAGACTGAAAAATGAATGAAATTAACAAGACAAATTCTTTTAGTGAAAAGTTAAACAGAAACTTTTCATGACTCCATGCATTTAACTCGACGGTTGGAATTGTATAACGAGCTCACCACAACAAAAATATTGTCTTGGTTGACAGCTCATATAATAAGCGTTCTTTCTCAGACGCTAAATAAAGATAACAAAAAAAGTTATTCAAGGAAAAATGTCTCAATATATATTATTTTAATTTCATTATATATTTTATATTTTTTAAATCAATTCTTTATCAAATTTAAAAATTGCTATTTATTTAATAATAAAATATTTTAATTAATTAAAAATGTAAATATGATTTTTATATTTAAAACATATTTCAATGAAAATAATTAAAAATAGAATGAATTGAAACTGTTTATGAATAAAAACATGTAAATTAATGGATAATAAAAATTGTGAGATAAAAAAAATGAACTCACCCCAATTAATAATTAAATATGCACATGTTGCACAAAATATTATCGTTGGCCCGCCAAACCAGCTCTTATAATTATTTATAATTTAAAAGTAAATAATAAAGCACACCACTAAATTATTTATGCACACTATTATCTAACATACATAAGTATATATTTATATATATACTTATTTAAATTTTATTTATTATATTAATGATTACTATTTTTTAAATAAACACCCACTCAATATTTAAATGTTATATTAATTTATTAATAAACATTTACTTATGATTATTATTATTATTATTATTATTATTATTATTTATTTATGGTTAATTATAATTAATTAAAATATTTAATAATTAACATTAATTATATATAAATTTTATTTAATTATAATAATAACAATTATTAAATTTTATGAATTTTTAATAATAAATTTAAAATTATATAAAATAAAAAGTGACGTCCGCGAGTTAAGTTAGTGATAAGTATAAATATTTGACGCGGGCTTTTCGGTCGCCAGGATGGACTGGCTGCGCGCAGGAGTTGTTGTACTACTCCAGTCGCCAGCCCCGTCGTTACTGAGCCTGTCAGACAGAACAAGGGAGTTGGCGTCAGCGCACAGATTTTATACACTTTTGCGTTTCTGTTCCGATCCCGCAAACGCGACTTTTCTCCTATTATTATTTTATTTTTATTTAATTTTTCCTTTTTTGTCATTATTTATTTAATTCTTTACTCTTTTTTGTACCCTCTTTATGTCTCTGTCTTTTCTACTCATTTCTCTTTATCAACATCTTCATTCTATACATATGTAAAACGCGACAAACTCAATTTGTTAATTAAAAACTTAAAGTATTTTTACATTTAAAGGAGAAAAGTCATTTTGAACTTTCTATTTTCCCACGCAAAATTTTAATTAATTTACGCGCACTAAATTTTTAAATACTTTTTCATATATTTGTTTACATAAATAAATATACTATTTTGTATTCTATGACTTGGAGGATCTAATTTTTTCATTATTTTGAACAATTCAACTTCACAATTAGTACTCTTTTTTTCTACTCAATGAAAAATGTCCGTGTAAAAAAAATTAATTCAAAAAGGATTCCAAAAAAGTTCGACATGTAGAACTTTTAAATTTGAGACAGCTTAGAACTTCGCGTTAAACTTTTTTCGAACTTTTGGGATTTTAATAATAAAAGTTATGAGTGATTTAGAATTTCATGTGGACGAATTTTGAGCCAAATGAGAGCGTTTGTAAAAATCATAATTTTGGAAACGTATGTAAACTACGTTTTTTCCTTTCCGACATAAAAGTTTCAACTTATAAATTCTTGAACTTTTCCAAACGCATCAAAAATGTAGTGAAAATGCGTTTTGAGAACTATGTTCAAAATACTAAAAGTTTGAAAAAATCAACTTGAAGTTCTGATCGTTCTCAAATTTAGAAGTTCTACATCTCCAACTTTTTTAGAATCTTTTTCGAACAATTTTTTTTCAATAATTATTTTATCACCCTCAGTTGAGTTTATTATCAACATTACTATTTTGTCACCAAAAAAAAATTTAATTTCCTATTAATTTTTAAATATTTTTTTTTTTATGTAAGTAAATTTTCTTATAAGGTGTATTCTTCGTAATTTAAATTTCTGTGTACTCGCGTGTCATTTCCTGAAGTCGTTGGTCGCGTTATGAAAACTGCTGTAATATTAATTATTTTTTAGCGGTGCCAAAATTTAACTAGTTAGCACACGATAAAAATGAACGATAAGTGAATGCCAGTAACACTTAAATTAATTAAAATACTAATTTTACTATCATCATGTTATTTATTACACTGCAAAGGGCTGCGGTTCGAAATCCACAAAAATCTGATTATAAATATAAAGTCAAATAAAAAATAATGTAATATAATAATAATAAATGTTAAGTATTTTGTATTGAGTGTTGGAAAAATTTTTAATATTTTATTATTTCATACCTAAAAATTTTTTTTATTTTTTAGAATTGAACTAACTAAAAGGAGAGACTGGATATAACGAACTATCCAAAAAATTTAATAGAGAAAAATTGTTTTCGTGGTTGAGTATTAAAGCGATTTAAAAAACCAAGATATAATCCATCACTTTAAAATTTGGTTGAAAAAAAAATGGAAAATTCAAAAGTGCACACCCCAATTGTTCATAATAAGTATTAATATTCTATTATTTTATTATTATTTTGATTATATTACTAGCGTACGTGTTTCCCGCGCAAGCGCGCGCGTGTCGTTTTTCATATATTTATTTTAATGTATAAGGTAAATGTTCTAGTACCGGAGCGAAGAAGGGTATACGACTGATTTTTCTCGTTTTAAAAATATTTAAATAAATTATAAACCAAAATAATTTATTACTTCATATAGAATAGACATTTACCAATTCAAAAAAATCAAATTAGTTCATTTTTCTTAAATTTAATATAAAAAAAAAATTTTTTTCTATGACACCCAAAAGACCCAATACCGGAACGCTGAAATAGCCTTGTCCCAATACGGGAATTCGGTTGTCCTAATACCGGAACAGCAAATAAAATAAGTTATTTTTTGCATTTATTCATGGTGAAAATATTAATAATTATTAAATAATATTAATGTAAAACGAGTATAAATGTAGCAGACATCAGAGAACTTTAAAATTATAAATAAATAAGATAAATAATTAAAAAAATAATATTTACAAAAAAAGCACTATTAATTTCAAAATTTTTTGAATTTGCATTTTTTTTAATTTTATATTATTAATTATTTACTCGATTTATTAATAATTTTAAATTTGTTTGATGTCTGCTATATCACACCCATAATGTAAAATGTATTTAAAATTTAAAAATGATTGAATATTCAATGAAAATAAATATTTTGAACTAAAGAATAGAAACAAAATAAATCATTTGAGGTTATACTAGAAAAATAATTAAAAAAAAAAAAACTAAAAACAAAAATTTATTTTTTATAACAATCATACATACTGCATTAAATATTAGGGCTCCAGTAATAATTAATATTGTACTTGATTTAGCCAGTCAATAAAACTCACCGTTAATGTCTATCGATAACATTAATATGATTGGCTGTTCCGGTACTGGGCATGGGTTCATTTTGGTGTACCAATAGACGAACAGTAAAATTAATATAATAATACTATTTTTTTCATATTTCTAATATGTTTTTTTTTTAATTTTATGTCATTCAAGATGCATATACAAAAGAAAAATTATTGAAAAGTAATTCTATGCATTAGTATTTTATAAGCTTAAGACCATTGACTGATTTCTTAGCAAAATCATTAAGAGACATGAAAAAGTCATGAATCCGAGACTATTGCTCTAATTAACATTTTTTTTTTTTTTTTCATATTTTAAATATTTTCTAAAATCTATTTTATATCTTATTTTTTAACTGAAATATTCCGCCTTTTTTCTCAGATGTCGTTTTTTTTTTTTTTTTTTTTCAAATCCAACTATCACACTAGTGCTGCTGCCAGTAATAGATGGAGGAAAAAAAAATAAAAAATAATAATAATAATAAAAATAAAACAACGACAAATCCATTTTTTCATAAATTACCGGTTTCAAGTTATTTCATTATTTACAATTAAATAAAAAGAATTTAGATAGAGATTTTCAAAACGGTTTTCGCGACTAAAATACAAAGCTAATAAAAGGAAAAAAAACTAGGCTATATTAATATACTTTTCGAGAGTTATCATGGTTCCAAAGATTCTACCGGGCAGTTAACAACACTGATTTCTTGGATTAAAATAATTAATTTTAAATCAATGAAATAAGAAGCCGCCTTAATACCTTGTGGAGATTATTTCTTAACAAATTGTTTTTGTACTAGTATACAATTTAATCTGTTTCAGTGTAATCAAAAGAGTGCAGAGATGATTTAACTTGAGTGAATTAGTCGAAAGTAGTTCTTATCAAAAATGTATGGGTATGGTACATCTCGGCAGAGAATTTCTCTGCATCACAAAATCTCAAAGTTTTTCTCTACACGAGTCAACTGTATATACTAGTTTCTACACCATAACAACTCTCCAGCAGATTAATTTCACAAAGTTCCATCACTGTATCGGAATACCTCTAACATGAAAAATTTTTACATGAGAACTTCTTTACAGAGCACTGAATTCAAGTTGCAAATTTTTTGTTTCGACATTTTGTTAACAAAGTAAGTTAATTATATTTATTTATTGATCATATTGATCTTCATGTACATGGCAAATTTTTTATTATTATTTATTAATTACTAGTTATATTTATATTTATATTGATTTATTACTGAATGACTCTGAATCTTGAAAAGAGCTGCTCAGAAAAAAAGGGCAATTCTACGCGCTGATAAGAGTTTTTCAGATTCAAAGCTATTATCAAACCAGTTATCAATTTGGAATTATTTTTAATTGTTATTGAAAATGTATGTGGATACAAAAATACATCTTGCCCAAAAAAGAACTTTGTTTATTCAAAATCAGAAAAAAAAGTAATTATAGAAAAATCAATTTTTTATTTTTTTTTTTGCAGCTTTGGTCTTTAGTAGTTACGTTGATTGATATATAAATACACAATTACTATCATAATTGCCAGTCCAATTTAGCTTTATAAAATTTGGTCTTTTACCAACAGAATGAATGATCAAATATATTTATTATTTACTTCTGTTATATTAAAAAATAAGTAATGAACATCCATAGTGAATTTAATGATTGCATCAAATAATTAATTTTAAAATTTAGACACAAGCTTAAAATAACGAATAAATAAATTAATCGTAGGAAAAAAAATATATGAAAATTAATGTTAATAAATAAATAAAAATTATTTGAAATAAAAAAATAGTAAATGCCAAATAGACCTAAATGTTGATTAATCTGTAAATATGTTCAGTGACGACTTACCACATACATGTTCACAGAATAATTGACTTATTCGTAAAAAATTCATTCCTTCCATTCACGAGTGCTTTTAAGTATTTTATGAGCATCAAAAAAGGCAACATGCAATATAAAGTTGAGTACTAGTGTAATCCAATTTGTAATAAAAATATCATAACATAAATTATTTATATGGAGTATTATAAAATTGATGGGTTTATTTTCATACAAGTGCACGATAAATAAATGATTTTATGTTATTCTTAACAATAGAATGAAATTTTATTTTATAATGCAGTATAACTATTTGTTTATTTTTTTTTTATTTTTCTTTGTTAAATGTACTCAGTAAATATGACAGATAATTTGAGATTCAGTATAAAAGGTAGATAGAGTTTTAATGACAAAAAAAAAATTTTAAAATTTTTTTAAAGTTCACATAAAAAAAAATGCAAGATGCTTTGAGATTCAAATTTGTTGAGTCTCATCCACTGAATTTTGATGATTAATTTCCTGGGATGTTAAGTTTATATGAAGGTTATTATAAATATTTTAATAGAAGAAATAAAATTTTTTTTTTATATGGATCCTCATAAAAATAACATTTAAGGCTCATTCGTAATAAATTGATCGCAATGTAAGCACGTAGGAAACGACAAAGATTAAAGTGGAAATATGGAAAAGTTACAAGCGGAAATAATTTTGAGAAAGTTCATCCAATTCGATTGGAAATAAAAGTACTTCCCTATTAATAATTTTTTTTTTTTTTTTTTTTTTTGATGTATTGAATTTTATTTTGAAATATTTATTTTTCTAGTAAATGGAAAAATACATGAGATCGCGGATTATATTTTTTTATTAAATAGAGTTTTATGTAAAGTTATAAAGGATATAAAAAAGATGGAATAAGATAAATTTACTTAGTAAATGATGTATGTGGCATTGAAGACGCAGCAAAGGCGGTGAGTTATAGAGAGAGCGGTGGTAGCAAGAAAGACGAGAAACGTCAATCGTCTGCAACGGTTTTATGTAAAGAAAACGAAAAGCTTTCATATCTATGACAAATTTTTCTTATTTGAATGCTACACTATCTTCTCAATATGTTTGAAAAGGTAAAACCGTTGAAGCAAACGTATATAAAGTATTTTCTTAATATATATAAAATATTGACGACATTTTCTACCACATATTTCAGTAAATAAAAATGCAGCAATTTTTTATTTTTAAGAAAAAAATTTTTTTTTTCAATTCAATCCGGCTGTGAAATTAGAATGCAGATATCTCAAAATAAATTAATTTTTTTTACTTAAAAAATAATTTAATTATGACTATTTATAAATGTGTAACTTGTTACATATAGTTAAGTATTTATTTTTATTTATTTACTAAAATAAGCGGCCTGAGAACAAGTGTTCCCTGAGGACCGTAAAGTTACATATATACATAGTGGGTCCATGGCATTTACAGTACACAATGTTAAACATGATGAAAAACAATACTAAAGTCATAATAATCATAGTAATGGAACAGCTACATCATAATAATTTCAGTAATTTTAACGATCCAAAACTAAATCACTATAACTCTAATAATTTCAATAATGTAAAATTGATATGAAAGTATAAAAAGTAGGTAAATTGATAAATTTATGAATAGACACTGACTCTAAATGTTTTTTTTGGAAAAACCAATTATAACATGCCGACTTAAACTCTACTAAAGTCCCAGGGCGATACGTTCTGACGGCAGCTGATTTCAAGCTCTAAATGCAGCTAACGGAAATGAACGCTCAAATATCACTGTTCAAGTATTTGATAAATATATTGAAAAAAACAATGTCTATCGGTTAACCCTGCGGGCCAGCCCCAAACCTTCCCGCTGTTTTCGAACTTCTTGAACTCGAAAAAATTGTTGTGAATACATTTTTTAACTCTTTGAACTCGAAAATACTTTCGTACGCCATTGTTTTCGAAAAGAAACTTTTTTTTCACTATTTTTTCTACAACAATATCTCTCAAATGTATTGACTGATTGAGACTGTTGACGTGGCAATCGACGCGTTTTATTAAGTTCTAAAGCTGATCAGATTTTGAAATTTATTTATTTAGCCGTTTTTTAAAAAATTTCAAAAAAACTAAAAAAAAATAATTTTTTTTGTAATTTTTTTACAACAACGGTTTCACTTGAACGAATGGACCGATTTTAATATTTGGGGTGGAATTTGACGCGGCTTATATAGTTTTAGAACTGATTAGATTTTAGGATCAATCTCAATTTTGACAGCTTTTAGATATTGACAAACCGCATCGAATCCGGACATCATCTCGAATTTAGTCAGAATAGCTTCCGAGAACCTCAAAACGTCAAGATCTGTTAGAAATCCGATTTTCGAAAATCGGACCGAAACCAATTACTCCTCGAATTTTTAAAAATTCTCAATTTTCTTAGCGGGAAGTTAAAAAAAATCGAGGGTAAAGTCCATTTTATCCTAGTTGGAAGTACATATCAGACATGTACTTTATAATTCCACGTGGACGCTAACTAAAAAATGATGAAAAAATATACTTTTTTTTATGACTGCATCCTTTAATTTTAATTGTATTAAATAAATAATTGATTATCTATCAATACATATGACAAAAAAATTTATATTTTCGGAGCAAGTATTTAATTTTGGAATTCCGTTAAATTTTCATTGAATACAGTCGAAAAATTTTCACAACATTTGAGTTCATTTTGCAGTAGAGAGATCGAGAGGGAGAGAGAGAGATTAGTTTAGATTATATTAGATTGGTTGTTTATTGGTCATTTGGTTAAATAAAAGAGAGAGAGGGGGGGGGGAGAGAAAAAGAGAGAGGGAAGAAAGGAAAAACTTGGAGTAATTAAAATTTTTTTAAATTTTCTTAAGAATTTGAAAATCACTGAAAACTAAAATTAATTATATTCATTAGAATAATAATTTATTTTCGTTAAAGTAAATAATATAAAAGCGTGTAAATACATTTTTAGAATCAATTTTCAACTGCTTTCATAGAAACTGTAGTTAACAATGAATACATTAAATGCAATGTTTTCTAACACTTGTCTTTGATAGGTGGGCGTAAATGGCGCTGATAGGGGCTAATTTTGACAAATAGCGTAGGAGGTGAGAGGGGTTCAGATATAGATTGAAAGTGGAGGGGACAGGAAGACCCTTGAAATTAGTATATTGTACCGCACAATCTCAGTGACACGAGAGGCAAACAGGTTAGCATCAACAACTGAATCATTTTTGTGACTCGTGTTTAAAAGATATAAGTAATAAATCGGTTATTTTAAAAATGGAAGTTCAACAAGGAATCACCTTCGGCAAGTACAAAACAACGTGTAAAGAAATACGAAATGGACAATCGGGGGTCAACACAAGACTTGCATTTGAAAGTTTCGGCATAATATCAATCCTACATATTGCATTGTACTTCGAAGATTATTCATTTGTGGAGTATCTTCTCGATCATCAAGTTGATGTCAACATCAGTGAAGAAAGCTGTGGTACACCATTACATTTTGCTATTGTCGAGAAAGTAAATTACAGAATAATTCAAAAACTGTTAGAAGCTGGTGCAAATGTAAATGCTGAAGATAATGAAAAATTTACGCCATTGCATAGAGCCGTTCACCTTAATCGATACAAAATTGCTGTATTACTTCTTGAATCTGGTGCAAATATCAACGCAACTTGTGATGCAAAAAATGGTTTCGATTTCTGGGCACCGTTAGATCTTGCTATCATTGGTGACAAGTTGGAGATGGTGATGTTGTTACTCAGTTATGAGACTGATATTGATTTAAAATTACAAACTGGAAGATATCCTCCATTAGTAATAGCTTGTCTCTATGGATCCGTCAGAGCGATTGAAATTATTTTGGAAAAAGGTGCGGACATTAATTACTCGAGTGATAGTGGTTTTATAATTGAATTGCCGTTACAAGCCGCTGTGGTATCAGGAGATCACCATAAAGTTAGATTGTTGTTAAGCAATAGTGACCTCAAGATCAATCAAGTGAATATTGAGTGTAAAACTGCACTTCATTATGCTGTCAGTTCTCCATCAGAAATTATTCTTAAAAATCTTTTGGATGCTGGTATTGATGTGAATGTAGTTGATAACGGTGGTCGATTGGCTGTGGAATCGAATAATCGAGACAGTGGTAAAAAAAAAATTATGATGTTGAAAAAACACATTGTTAAGTTAAGTGTTGCTGGTTATTGTTTAGCTGAAGGTAATTTAAAAGCTATTAGTGGAAAAGAGTATGACAATTTGCGACTTATATGTAGTGAAGAAATTGAAGTATTAAAATTATCTAGAATCGATTCAATTAATCTCTGTGTTTATAGTATACTTCATAAAAGTGAACATGTCTTGGCACGAAGATTAAAACGTGTGGACGAAGAAAGTATTTTAAGATTTAATTTTAAAACTGAATTTCCTTTGTATGGTAACATGATTTATTATAAAGTAAAGAGGGCAGCTAATAGAAAACAACTTCTTATATATGTTGATAATTTTACTAGTCAAGCATTTTTAGAGTATTTACCGGACACTTTTACCAGAAAAATAACTAGTTATTTTACAAATCATGAATTAAAAATTTTAAATGCAAATAAATGTAATTATGTTCAATGGATATGATTTATTTTTCAAAATATTGTATTACAAATTTTACTCAAACTTGTACATAAAATTTTTTTACAAAATATTGTTTATATTATTTTAATAAATGAATTTATATTTTCGTAAATAAATTTTTTTTATCAAACGCATTTTCAATTATTTTTTTTTTTTTTTTTTATTAACTATCTACATCTGTAAGTTTTTTCCCAAACCTATCAATATTAAGAAATTCTGTAATAAAATAATTAAAATTCAATTTAGACTAAGCTTAAAAAGTTATGACACAGCCATAAAATACTTATCATAATTAACTTGCCTTTATTCTTTATCTATACTTGCCAGCACTGTCTATTCATAACCAATGGGATAAAAAGTAAGTGACTTAACGACTAATTATTAATTTTAAACATCTCTTTACAGTGAAAAATTATAACAACTACTTAAAAGAATTAGAAACATAATAGATAGTAGCAAGAATCGGTATTTGTAATGATTAATAAAGAAAAGAAAATTTTTCAAATTCTTAAAAAGTAAAAAAAAAAAAAATAAGGTAAAAGTCCCTATTACCTGCTCACTTTTCATTGGAGTGAGATAAAATCACTCAACGTAAGTTAATAAATAAAATGAAAAACCATAATTTTTTTACAGTAATTTTTTGAAGTTTCGAGTATTAGAATAAATCTTTAGTTTTAAAAATAATGTTAACAATTAATTATTATTAATTTTTTAAATAAGGTCCTTAAGTGTACCCATAGTCGCTCAAAGACAATATCAATTGAATTATGATGAGTTTATTGATTTGGAAAATAATTTATAAATTATATTACTTTATTCTTTCATATTATAAAATTTCATAAATTTTAAAAATGTATTTAATAAGATATGGTTATAACAATTATTAAAAAATTTGACGTAACCTAAATTTCATCTAAGGAACGAACGTTAAAGTAAACAATGCCCGGCTGCGCGCGATTTTTAAAACAATCATTTAATTTAAATTTATAATCTATTATAAAATAATTTGATATATCATATTTTAATATTTTATAATCATAATTTAATGATACTGAGCGAGTATAGGGGCTTTTATCTTAATAGCCATGAAAGTCTCACGATCAGAATAGACTTAAAAGTTGTGGAATAGATTTTAGTTTGTTATAAAAAATTTTCAAAATAATCAAAATATGCATGAATAAAAAAAAAATTTTGATTTGAACTATTATCAAGGAAGAGTTTTTTTATGGGTACCAGGAAATATCAGAAATTAAAGTTTTATAAACTGTCCGATTTGTCATGGAATGCCTAATATATTGATAACGAATAGACATACATACATACAATATTCATTTATACATACAATGCAGATATACATATAATTCTAATTTAATGTCAATTGAAAACAAACCCGGATTAAAAAACTTGCCCTAATGATGCCATAAGTTATCCTTTATCATTACTCAGGCATTATTCACATTTAATAAATCATTAATCGGTAACGCAATAATAGTTTTTTAAAAATAAATCTACTTAAATTATTAATTATTAAATAGTTAATATTTTAATTGACATATAATTTAATAATAAAGTTTTTGTTATTTTAACTTTAGGTATTAAATAGTCGTCCGTTATTTGTGACTTATTATTTTAAAGTTCAACTGGGTAAATTTCACAGGTACGTTTATTATTTATAAATATATATATGTGTAAAACTAAAGTACGTAATCCGACTAATAGTCATCAGAATCTGATAGTTTACAACTCAATTGATCTCCGACAGAGGTTTCAGAAATCTCTATGTACAAACTAATATCGTGCTCGTTTGTGGTTAGAGATTAAGTTCACTAAACCAACTAAGAAGTTCAAACTGGATGATATTTCTTCGAGTTTATAGAGAATTAAAGATATCTAACGAAACTAGATCTAAACTTATAACGTCTTATCAATAATTGTAATAATTAAAATATTAACTATTTGCTGTTAACTTAAAAGCAAAAGAATGATTTATTCTAATTAAAAGAGATACTTTTTAATTATTTTCTAGTGTTTAAGTGCAGTAAAAATTTTATTAATTTTATTCAAAAATTTTTAATTTATAAAAAAAAATAACTTATTAAATTCCACTAAATAAATATATCTGAATCCTATTTTACACTTTTTTTTTTTTTTTTATTAAAACCTATGATGGAAATTTCACAAACAGAAAATACTTAAAATTCATATTTGATGTAAATGAAATTGAAATATAAATTATCAAAGCCGATTAAATTTTAATTAAAATAGTTAATTTTTAAACTTTGTTTACTTAATTTAAAAAAATTAAATTTAAAAACAAATTATTTTGTTGAATAATTCGGATTTATTGAAAAAACTAAAAGTATATTTCAAACTTGCATAATTCAAATGCGAAGTAATGAGATTTTTCTTTTTTAATTCTACCAACGCCTACATATTTACACATTAGAGTGGCCCAAAAAAACTCGACTTTTTTTTTTTCGAGTCTCTTATGAAAACTTGTTTGTTTACAATGTTTTAAGAAGCCTCTCTAAAAATCAGCTCGATAAAAAATTTTCAAGAGGTCGCTCACGAATTTTTAAAATATAAAAAATGATTGAAATTCGGATTTTTAACTTCCAACTTTTTCCTTTCTCGTGGCAGCAATAGTTTATATTTGTAAAATCATGTCTATGTTGGAAATTTCAGCCCAAAATTTAAATATTTAAACGGCACTTGAGAATTTTGAATATGAACTGATCATATGTAATTAATAGTTCGAATTTAGTATTTTTTTATAACTCAATTATTTCTCAAAAATATAACTTTCGCATAACCAAAAATGTACTGGACAGTCTTGAACAATAAAATTTGGTAAGTTTTGAATAAGCTAAAAAACCTAAAAATCGAATTAAAAAATAAAAAAATATGTAAATAACTTATTATTTCCATTTCTCGGGTTATATTTTCGTTCACTGTAATGCCAATTGATGGTGAAAAAATCGAGCAGCTTTATTACTAATATTTAAGAGTCGCTCGAAAGCGTTCGAAAGACAGCACTCGGAAACATTCAAAATTATTGAGCGAGATTTAAATATTTAAATTTTAGGCTTATATTTTCAGCGTAGTCATGATTTCACAAATATAAACTATTGCTGCCATGAGAAAGAAAAAAATTTGAAATAAAAATTCGAATTTCGATCATTTTTGATATTTTAAAAATTCGTGAGCGACCTCTTGAAAATTTTTTATCAAGCTGATTTTTGGAGAGGCTTCTTAAAACATCGTAAACCAACAAGTTTTCATAAGAGACTCAAAAAAAAAAAAATAGTCGATTTTTTTTGGGCCACCCTATTACACATATTCAAATATTTCAACTGAAACAAAATTTGTACCATTTGAAAGAATGTTTGTTACTAAAAAAAAAACGAACACAATTTGAAGTCATTTGTTTAAAAATAATGGTAAAAAAAGTCCTCAAAAAATCTATGATCTCCGTCAGTATGTACAGATTTCGGTAAACACAATAACCTAAAAAATGCACAACCTATTAATTAATTTTATTTTTAATTACAATTAAGTTCTTGAATAGAAGAAATCTTTTGAAAATCACTGTCCAAATCCTGTTCGATTAATTATAATCAATGACAACATAAAACTGCCAATTCATGAAAAAATTTAGTTACCATATTTTTTTATGATGATTACTATTATTATTATTATGTTATTTTTAACAAATTATTTCTTGCCTATGGGAACGCCATCTATTGATCACTATTTAAATTTTTGAAAATATTTATACAAAATAATTTTACTTTATTATTTTTCAAATTAATCAATTACCGTATTTAAAAAACTAACATTTTATAATTTCGAATAGATCTTTACCTTAAAATCACATAAATTTGTCTGGTCTCTACATAATTTTTATTTATAGCTTACATTCTAGAGAGATGTAACAATTACAAACTATTTTTCTTATTTTTTTTTTTAAATTTTCTTAGTGCTCAGGTGATTTTGTGAGACCCTTGCAGTATCCCGCACGTGTGTTGAGAGTAAATGAATAGCCTAAAGTACGGTAGAAATACGTGATATGGATTTATATTCAAAGACGTTACCCAAAAAGTAACAAATGATATATTTTTAAATTGTAATAAAGATTTTTAAATTCCATATTTGCTTAGTTTTATTTTTTTTTGCTTATTCAGCATTTAATATAAATAAGATTTTTAATTCAATATTTTACTGACCAACTAATGACAATTAATTATGATTAAAAATTAACATATTCAAGTTAGTTCGGCATAAGTTTGTAATGATGTTAAATTTTCTCGAACTCCATTCATGCAGGAGTTAATTACCTAATTCAATTTACGCGACGGTAACGAGTATGTCTCATGCGCTGGTAGTATGAAAGCAAATAAAACCCTTTACATATATATATATATATATATATATATATATATATATATATATATATATATATATCACATTTTTGTGCGCATTATCATCCACATATACATGCATATATATTTATATATAATGAAGTTACTTGTATAAAACAGACACTTCCATACTATTACAAACAAATCTCATTTTACAACTTTTTCATGCGTTATATAACGAGCATAAAACGAGCATCAACGTTAAAACTGTAAATTTACCAGGTTGTCATGCATGTGTTATATTGCCCGAGAAGTGACGTTAATACCATTACTAAATCCGAGGCATTTCATTGTTTTGTGTTTTATACTATTCTGATATGCACTCCAAATAAATACATATATAAACTTTTAAACTCATGAGTATTTTGATTTTGAAAAATATTCTCATATTTATTGATTTGGTAGTAAGGATAATTTATTGAGTTATTACTGTTAATTAATTTCATTTAATTCCAATCAATGTTTTTTTTTTATTATTAATAGGGAAGGCCAGTGCAAAATGAAACACCATTTTTTTAAAAATATTTTGCTCAACTTACTCCCTTTTCTATGTATTGAAAGTAAATTTTTTTAAAGAGAGAGCAACTTATATTTTTTTTCATGTAAAAAATTCTCTCACTTTTTCCTTGGTCTCCTCTACTAGTGTCTATAACTTCCACGAAGTTGGAGTGAAAAGTCGTTGAACAATTAAAAACCTATAAAATATAAAATAACAAACTTAACAGCTTTAAGTTGTAAATTAAAGTGCATTTAACGACTTAGTGACACATTAAAAGTGATTGATGACGACGTAATCCTAGAAAACCTTACTCTTGATGACTAAAAGTCTAAGAGAACACGAACAGAATAAATAAATATCGATCTTTATGTACGAAATAAAATAAATAAAAAAATATATACATCTGGATAAAACTCATCCATCAAGTTGAGGAAAATTCCACATGTACTTTTTATTTCCTCGGAGGTAAAACTATTGAGAATAATAATAACAATAAAAATAACAATAATAATAATAATGGTATTTCAAAGGTATACTAAGTTTATATATAATAAAAAAAATTTGGTTCAAATACTAAAGTATGAATTTTTATAAATTTCCGTCTTTTATTATTTAAAGTATTAATAAAAAAGAAAAAAAAAATAAAGCTAAAGTGAATTTTAACTTTGAAAAAAAAAAAAAAAGTATATGATACCATCTTTCTATTTACTTTCTGTGGGATTTACTCTGATCATTCGGTATCACCCCCAACTCTACGATATCCTTTTACATTTTTTTTTTTTCACTCCTCTTTTCAAGATTTTACTGCTCTCACTGGATTCTATTTTTTCATATTATGAATGGAACACTGAGACAGAATAAGATATCATTTTTGAGTAAAAAATAGAAAATGTTGGAAAATCCCAAATGCATGCCTTAAGCGCTCATTTTATATTGAAATATTTAGTTGAAAGTTTATTGCATACACAACAATTTTTCATTGAAAGCTTCAAGCAAATGCTCTTCAATTGACGTCATGTTTTTTTTGGTCAGTCACAGAAATTTATGAGCATTTTTTTTTTTTTTTTTTTTACGAAAATTCCGAAAAAAAAATTCAAAATAAAATTTACCCAAAAATTCTGACGATAATAAACAAATTTGGCTTGCTCAACTACTTAGATGAAAAATAACCGTCAAAAATTTTTCGGTCATTTTTCGGTCAATTTTTTAATAATTTCTTATTCTCATTTCGCGGGAATCGACATTAAATTCAAAAAATGACCGGCGGTCATTTTTTTTTAGTTGGTCAATTGACGTCAAATGGCGAGCAATTGACGAGCAATTGACGAGCACATGCTTAGCTTTACATCACTATTCTAAAGTAATAAATATCAACAAAAAATAATCAGTCATCATGGTCAAGAGGTAAGTAAGTTCTTTCCCGTACAAAAAAAGTATATATTCAGGCAAATTTCATATATGAGACATATATGCCTTATATATGTCTCATGTATGTAATTTGCCCGTATATATATTTTTTTCGTATGGGCCGCTCGAACTTGTTAACTGACCAGATGGGTTCAAATCCCAGTGTTAGCCAAAAAAATTTTTCTCTGTGATTCGGCGCGCCGAAGATCTTATAATAGCCGCAAAAGTTCCAGCATACTGCTCCCAACAGTTGATAGTCGCTTATGATTCTGGCAGTTAAAAAGCGACTTTGAATAAAAAAAAATAAATTTACTGAAAATTTTGAATTAGTCGTATTATGTAGCTTAATCAACTCACCCTATCCTTATTATCATAACTAAGAATTTATGAACAAATAACAATTTTTTTTCTGTCTCAAAAATTGTGTCTCATTTTGACCCAATCTCTATTATATTCAAGGATATTCTTGAATTGAATATAATAATAAAAGTATATACTTTTATTTATAGTTTAATAGAAATTTTTATTCCATTGGTATTCTTTCCCATATTTTTTAAAATTATTATTATTTTCTAGCTTAACAAATTTATTAGTTTAAAAGTGCATATTAATTTGGCTTTGGACAAAACCACGAAAAGTAAAAGACACTGAAAATATATTTTATAAGTTTAAATATATATATATATATATATATATATATATATATATATATATATATATATTTAAGAGAGGAATGAAAAAATGGATAGCCGTAACACGAGGAGAGATAGTACAAGAGTAAAAAAGTATAGGGTAGAGTAAAAGCCGTAGTTCCCGTATATTTTGTAGCGTGAAATGACTGAGTTCTGAGGAGAGGCCAAAGCTTTTTTTTGTCAAGGGTTGTGGTATATTGTAGTGTACATATAGAAACGTGCTGTAGAGACTGACAGTAGTATTAGTGGATATATATATATGGCAGTATAAGAATGAAAAGATCCAGACGATGAGGGAAAAAAATATAAAAAAATTTGTGAGCAGGTGTTGGTGAGGGTGCTTGTAATAGATACCCGGGACTCAAGAGAGTTGGCCTACTCTAAAAAGAAAATAAGAGATAGAATATTATTATATTATTTTATCTTGCTTTTTATTTCATTTTTTCTTTATCATGGATTTTTTTAGTTCTCAGCAATTTTTATAACTCGTCAGTCTGGACTGTACTTTCAACAGTTCATTATCATTTTTTGTTTCGCCTTCTTTCAGTTAAGGTATTTTTATTATTTATTGCTAATTTTTTTTTTCTATTTTGTAATTTTTTTATTTATAAATAAAACACTACGGAATTTATATGAAAATAAGTGTATACTTTTTGTAAAATAATTTTAAACTTAATTTTCCTTAATAATTGCAATATTGTACAAACAACATTCTTTAAGTAGGATTAAGAAAAATACTTGAAACGTTTTTTTTTTTTTTTTTTTTTTTTTGTAAGTTTCTTTTTCGGTCTACTGCGTTTTTAAGTATTCATTAAAAAATTTTTAATTAAAATTACTTAATTAAATTATTTTAATAATTACTCATTAATTTTGTGTTCAACGTATAAACAAAAATAAATTACAGTGAGTGAAAAAATTTACATAAATGTTAAATGTATGTGATAAGTAAAAATTTAGAAAAATATAATTGCTTATAACAATATTTTTCATACATATTTGATAATAGTTTGCGAAAGTAGAAGCATTTAATTTTTACTCCAAAAACGACAAAAAAAAAAATTTTCATGGCAATTTGAAATTTGCCTATTGCACGACTCATGATGCGAAGCATCAGAGTGTGCTTTACGATCGAAAAATTTTTTTCGCCTCACTTCGGCAACTATTTCAATTATTATACCTTTGTTAGTTCACGGAATTAAGATATGTTGCACACCATTTTGAAGATAATTTAATGGAGATTAATTCCATACTTTTCAAAAATTATTTAGTTCAATAACAACCGAAAAAACATCATAAATAGTGTAAAAAAATTTCCTGTCCGTCAAGTATGAATCCCGTATACACGATAACTTACGAAAAAATCCAGTAATTGAATTAAATTTTTTTTTTTTAAATTCTTTGAAAGATTTGTAGATCCCCCTATTGAAAATGGCTAGGTAACTCAGTGTCGTTTAATTACAATTAATAAAAGAATAAAAAGGCTGTATAACTATACATATATATATATCTATGTAAAATTAACATGGATGGTGATATATCTATACATTATACATACATTTATTCCACCAGGAGCGCTTGCACATTACCGTCCTAGTACAGCTGTTTTTTTTTGTGTTATTGCTAGTTGGTAAGCCTGAATTTTTTCAAAATTCAATTCTTTTTTATTATTTGTTTTTATTTACGTATATTTTTTTTGTTATTAACCGAAATATTTTGAGAAAATTCTTTTATAATTGTAAAAAATGACTAATATATTAAAAAAAAAAAAAAACAACAAATTTTAATGACAGAAAATTGTATATATTTTAAATTTATTCGTGCTTCCCGCCATTTTTTTATTATTATTTTATTATTTCATAATAAATGAGCATTATGAGTCGTGCATTTTTGGATTTTCCAAATTTTTTTTATTTTTATAAAAAATAAAAAGTAAAGCTTTAGCGTAGTGGGGATAATTTGTCTAACTCTCCCTTATCGATTCATAAAAAAATACACAAGTATTGTAATCATATTTATAATTCTAATTATTAATACCTGAAGGTATCTTTAGATAAAAAAATTTATTATTCAGGTAAAATAAATCAAAGTTATAATTTTTCTTTCCAAAATTTTATCGACAGTTGAAGTTATAGTGGTTTTTTTTTTTAATTTTTTAATTAAGTTTTATATCCTCAGTTGTTTTAGACAGTCCAGATATTTTTTCGTCCATTGAATTTTATTTTATTGAAATAAAAAAAATTTGTTTCGCTCTCTCAACTGCAATATGATATTGATCAAGGAATTTTTCAAATTTATATCAAATATTTTTTTTTTTTTTTGCATTCTAAAAGAATGCATTGGTTTTTTCAATTTCTATAAAAGTTATCTCTTGCACTGACCTATAATAATTCAAAAATCCTAAAATAATTTGAAAAATTGAGTTAATTGTTACTTTCTGAACTTTTCGTAAACGATACTTTTAAATAATTAACCAGTTGTGATGTTCAATGCAACATTCAAGCAGTCTTTTTCGTCTTTAACGCAATAAAGATTTTTAGAATCATTCAGATCACCAATTCGGATGTTATTAAAAAAAAAAAACACTTCTTTGAAAGTTTTTGCGTTATAACGATATCTTTTAAAATAAATAATCCGATTTTGTTGGTTAAAGCGGCATTCAAAGCGGATCCGGAAACAGTTTTATAAGCTGATTGAATTTTAAACTCAATCCATAAAATATAATAAAAAATATTCGAAAATAACATTTTTCTAAAAACTTTATTTTTGAAATAACTCAGAACTCACTTTACCGATCAAGCTAAATTTTTTATATAATCTAGGAATTAGTGAGCCGCATCGGATTCTGCCTCAAAAATTCAAATCAGTCAATCCATTAAAAAATTATATAAATTTTCAAACATGTACATAGGTAAGTATGTACGTACTTACATACATACTCTCGGAAAATATCTTACAAATAGTCAGAATAGCTTCCTAAGAACTCAAAACGTTGAGATCTGTTTAAAACTCGGATTTCAAAAATTAGACCGAAATTAACAACTTCCTTTTTTTTTTTTTTTTTTTTTTTTTTTGAAAATTTTAAATTTCTTAGCGAGAATTTGAAAATTATCGGGTTAGTTAATGTTGACGGAAAATTTTTCCATTATATAAATGAAAATAAAATAGCTTACAATTCTTTAACTGCGAAATTAAATAAAATATAAATTCTTAAGAGCTTAATGTGTAAAAAATTTAGTACCGAATAATTGGCTTCACACGAAAAAAAAACTACTTTTACTTATTTAACTAAAAATAAGAGCGAACCATAAAAATAATTATAAACTAACTAACCACGAAAACTTAGAAATGACGTTGAAACTTTTAAAAAACTTTCGAAATCAAATTTTCACACCATAAACTTTCAACCTTATCTCAACCTTGTACTTTTAACTTAAACGCTTATATTAGGACTTACAAGTCCTTGTATCATTACTAATTTATAACAACTAAATTGCAAAATTGCAAAAATCAAATAAGTTTTCAGATAAGGGAAAAAAGTAATCGCTATCAATAATTAAAATATTTTTTACCATTTTAAAATCCAACTATCTGAAATATATGAAGTGATTTTCGTTTAATCCCTATTAGCATTTATATTACAATCGATTATAATACTCACTTATATAAATAAAATAGGAAAAAATAATCTAATAAAATACTTTAGATTCCTTGGAAATTAAATAATAAAATAAAAAGGAATCTCTGGAATAGAATATTTAAGTAGAACAATAAAATAAAAAAAATTCATCCCGTCATTTTTTATTTTAATCATAAAATATATATCAGTAGATTAAAAGCGATAACACGAAAATGTAATTTAAATGTAATTATCAGCATACATGAAAAACAGCAATAAAATGAAAGTTAATTAAAATAAAATAATTTATAAAAGAAAAAAAAATATATATATACAATAATAGGAGAAAATTATTTTTTATCGATTGTCTGACCAAACACGCATTTATTCCCTTAAATTTCTTTATAACCACCCTTAGTTTATTCAACTTTTCTTTACCTTTCATTCTTCAATGCTACGTTCTCTGAGTATAAAATTACTTTATCTACAAAATCGCATTTTTCACATCGCCAAAAAGCTTTTGTGAAAAATAAAAAAATATTGAATTTACTGTCAATAGAAGTGAGATAAAGGAATCAAAGGGATTGCTCAAAGATTCCACGTTCTTTAGAATTTTTGTACTCAATACATTACTTTTTTGTGTATTGATCTAATATAACTATAATATTTTGATTTTAATGCCTGCGTAATATAATACAAAGGTTTGCTCGAACGTCCGTCTAGCGCTTTCAATGAAAATTAACTAGCTTTCACAATAGTCATTGGAGTATTAGAAAAATATAACATTTTTTCCGAAGCTGAGAGAATTTTAGTTTTAGTAGAAAAAATTATAAAATTATTTTGGGATTTATCTTAAATAAGTTTTTATCAAAATTCCATGGGGGAGGTCAAATAGAAGCTTGTGGTCGATAATTTATCATGATGATTTTATAATACTTTTTCGTTATTGAACATGTTTTAAAATTCAATGGACTACACGGAGAGAAAATTATGATAGCAAGTACAATATATTATGGGAATGGTTCCCATACTGCATGGTAACCGGTTTTTTTCAAATGTTGATAATAGGAACGGCACCCATATATATTATGGTAATCATTCCTATAATTATGGGAATAATGGGTATAATTCCCATATGGTATTGGAATAGTTCCTATGGAATCATGGTAATCGTTACCATGTAACTATGATAATGGTTACCATAATATTATGGTAACCATTACCATAATATTATGGTAATAATTCCCATACATTATGGTAACCATTACCATAATATTATGGTAACGATTACCATAATATTATGGTAATGGTTACCATATTATTTAGAAATTATAATAAATTTTTTTTTTGTAACAAGCGTTTTTTTTGTATACTAAAAATTTTGTAATATACAAAAAAAACGCTTCTTAAAAAAAAAATTATTATAATTTCTAAATATTATGGGAACTATTACCATGATATTATGGTAACCATTCCCATACTATTATGGTAACTATTCTCATAATATTATGGTAATCGTTACCATAATATTATGGTAACGGTTACCATAATATCATGGTAATAATTTCCATACATTATGGGAATGATTACCATAATATTATGGTAACCATTACCATAATATGATGGTTATGTTTACAATAATATTATAGGAATAGTTACCATACTATATAGGGCTTATTCCCATATACACTTAGGAACCATTACAATGTGGTTATAGGATCGGTTACTATTTGCTTGTGGGAACTATTCCTATAAGTATGGTAATCATTACCATGATTCTTTCACATGCGATATGGAAACTGTTACCATAATGATAGGAATCGTTCCCATACTTATGGAAACTTTTCCCAGAAAGTATGGGTCTATATCCCATAATCCCAAGTAATCATTACCATAACGGTATAGGATGATATTTCATAAACGTACTAGGAACAGTTACCATAATTTTCTCTCCGTGTAGTGAAAATATTCTACCAATAGTAGCCGGTGGAATATTGGGGTCAGCTATTTTTTTTTTCAACCAGAAATTATTTGAAAAATCATAAATGTGTCTGTTAATTTAGAACACACAATTGCTATAGAATTAAGTAGTATTATAATTTATAAAAAACTATTAAGCTTGAACAATGAATTGTTTAAAGATAAAAAAAAAAATTTTTATTAATTAATAAAAATTTAATTTGATAAGAACTTAAATTTTTTAATGTCACTAAAACTATTACGAAATTATTTTGATATCATTTTCATGATTTTTTAATTAATAAAATTATGTAAAGTAATTCCAAGTCCCATATGAATACAGAACTAGACTATAATATTTATCAATTTTTTTTATTCAAATGTAAAGTCCATGTTATGTTTACTTTGGTGTTTGTTATTTTAGTAGTCATATATGATATTATCTATGGTTATTTGTCATTGTCATTGATCAAAATAAACCCTCTAATGAGACGCTTTACTTATATATGTATGGCTGATATACTACAAGATTTAGGGTGATAACAACAACTTACTTTAATTATAATAATCGTTATTTCGTTATAATTCATCGAGTAATCAATAAAGTCATTGAAGAAAAAGTAACAATTTAATAATACCTCTAGGGTTTAAATGAGTGTACATTAGTGATGGAAGGCAGAGCAATTGTCTGACAATTGACATCAATTGGTCAGCGAAAAATTGATGAACGGTCATTTTTTTAATTTAATGGCGGCTTCCGTGCCAACTTGATTCTACTCAGAAGATTATTTTATAAAAAATTGACCGAAAAATTTTTTACTTTTAATTTGCATCCAAATAGAAGTGAAGAGAAATTTTTTACGAATATTTTTGAATATACAAATCGGTTGTTATGTTCAGTGATTTATACCACTTAATTATTTTATGTTTTATTTCATATTATACCAAGAAATTATTTTATGAAAAAATCACCGAAAAATTTAAGACGTCTCGGGTCAATTTATCGAGATCTGACTGATGAATATGAAAATGGCAGTCATTTTGCATCATTAACATACACAGATATTTATCCAAGAAAATTTATAATTTAGTGCTGCTAAACCGGTATAAGTTCATTTTAATTAAAACCGTACCGGTGTTAAAATGTCCATTTCAGAACCGCTTTTTTTACAATCTCTACATCATAATAATTACAAATTGATCTCAAGTTAAGAAAGGTCATATCTTGCAACGGTATTATTATTCATAAGTTAAATATAGTTTAAATTGTAATTGAATATATTTAAACAAAACTTATGATGTTATTCGAATCCATTAAATTTGATCATATTTTTTTTTTTTTAATTAAAATCAATTTACTTTAAACTCAGAAGTTTTCATATTAAATTACAATTTGTTCGAATAAAATATTAGACTCAGACTAATTATTTTTACTTTACCATTTATCGGTTTCAATTTAATGGTGAATATCATTGAGAGTTACAATATTTCATTACAGTTAGCATATATAATAGCAGAAAAAATAAAATTCAATGAAATTCTATTGAATTAATAATAATTTAATTAAAATTTTCACCCCTTTATGTAAATTATTGTTAAGAATAAAGCGTATATATTTACATCAATGGTCCTATAGTATCTACACGTTAAATCTCTCTCCATAACTTAATTGTCGTTTCTCATTGTGGTATGTACTCTAATTTACATAGTACATATACGCAACCATCGATATATACCACTGGTTTATTTCCCTTAATTCTCATACATTTTCATCAATTATTCAGACCACTGAGCCATTTATCAATTTTTTTTCTACTTCTCTTTAACATTTATTTATTAATTATATATTCATATTTAATGGACGGTTTTATTAGATAATGGCTCTTTATTCAAAAAATTTCGAGCGTAAAAAAGAATCTAATTATTTTATTCAAATAAATATATCCATACACAGTAAATAATTAAAAGTGTTACCTAATACAAGAATTAAAATTATCAACATTAATCAACACTCTAAAAACAAATTAGTGAAAATCACGTAACAATCACTATTTGGCAGTAAAAATAGTCACTTATTGCCAGTGAAAAGTACACCATTATGTGAAATAGTGACATACTTTTCACTAGTACCCAGTGAATAGTTACTATATTCAATATTTCAAATTTAAGAAAGAAGGGTTAAAGTAAAATTGGTCGAGAAAGAGTTATTAGAGAAATGAAAATGAAATCGACATTTTATGAATGTCACTTGAACTTAAAATTTTTTAGTATCAATAGGGAAGGGGAGGGGGGTAGGCCCCCTTAAATTTTCAGTGCCTCGAATGATTTGGAGGCGAAATGGGTCCCCAAACGTTTAGGGGCCTATGCCTCCCCCTTCCCCCATAATAAATTTATCATTTATTTAAAGCTTGAATGTTTATTATACTCTCTAAAACTGAATTAGTGAAAATTAGTGAATATTTACTAATTTAGAGTGACAGTCGTACCACTTACCCCAAAAAATGGTATGACTATAACTCGGAATAAGTGGATGCCTCTGTTTGTGGGAAGAATGGCACATGCGCTAATTTTTATCATTTGTTTTCTCATGAAAGAAAAACACGACTTTCTTCCCAAAAACAGAGGCGAGAATTTAAACTTTCAGATACAGATCTGGTGAAGAATCGTATACACACCACGGAGGAAAGTAGAACGTCGCCTTAAGCTCGGGCTCTTACGGAAAAAAACTACTCAGCACTAATGAGATACACTAATGCTTTAGTTTTTTCGCGAACTAATGGTTTAATGTTATTAATTTGAATTTCACAGTAGAGTGGTACCGACTATTCAGATTACTATTGAATACTATTGAAACCTGGTTGGTACTTACCTCTTCCAGTAATGTTGTAAGATTCACTAATCAGACTACTAATGATCACTAATAAAACGCTATTCAACACTAATCATTTTTAACAGTGGTGTCAGACTCAGTATATAGAGTACTAACGATCACAAATACAACAATAATCACATCCAACAATCTTGCAAGATTCATTCCTCAGACTACTAATCAACACTGATAGAACATTCTTCAAAACTAACTACTTCCAATAGTGTTGCAAGATCCATTAGTGCTGCGACTAACGAACACTAATAGAGCATTATTATTGCATTATCATTATTATAGATTATTAACACTAATCACTTTCAATAGTGTTGCAAGATTTATTAGTCGAAGTACTAATGGTCATTAATGATCACTGATAAAACACTTATCAACACTACTGAATTTTCAATAGTGTTCATAAGTATTTATTAGTTTTTTTCCGTAAGGAGGTAGGCAATTGTACACGCGGATCTGAATGCCCTACTTTTTTCCCTTGGTGCGTAATATACTAAATTTTTTGCTAAATAAAAATGTGTTTTTGTTTTTTTGATAGATATTAATTGATTTACTGTTCATAACTGGTATGAAATATTACGTGAATTTTGCACAACTCATTTGCGAAACAATGAGATGTATTCTACTAACGCTTTCTCAATCCGAGCTGATTCACTCACGTAGAAAACATTTTACACTCATTCAAATATACTCAACAAGATTCAAATTCATACCATTTGAAAGATAATTTATTAACGAATAAAACAAATACAATTTCAAGTCTCTTTTTTTAAAAATAATGATTGAAAAAAAAAATTATATAAACAAATCCTGTGATGTCCGTCAGTATGTACGGATGTTGGTAAACACATTAACTAATAAAATACACAACCGATTGATATTTTTTTTTTTTTATTACACTTGAATTTTTGAACAGAAGAACCCTTATGGAAATCACTATTCAAAACTTTTTGGTTTCATTAAAATTAATATAAATTAAAAACTAATAATTCACGAAAAAATATAGCGGCCATATTTGTTTTTTATTATCATTATTATTATCTAGCATGTTGGGGCGCCATCTATCAACCGCCTTTAAAATTTTTTACACTCCAATTTCAAATTATTTTTCAACGTGTAACGGCGAGAGTGAAACTGTTTGTTTTATTGTATTTTATTTTTTTTTTCTATCTTTTATTATTATATTTGATTTTATTTTTATTAAAAGAATTATCGTTATTTTTTTTTTTTTAATTTAATGTTTCTTTTTTAACCAATACGAAAAAAAAATTTTTTTTCATCTGAAATTAAAAGTAAAAAAAGCTTTCTTTTTTTTTTGTTTAATTGTAATGACTAAAAAAAAATAAGAGCTGGAAACTGATAATTCATAAAAAATTTAGCTGCCTTTTTTTTTCATAACTATTTTTTTGCTTTATATTTTATTTATTATTATCATTTTTTTATTATTATTATTATTATTATATATATACAGTCTGTCCTAAACTACTCTGATAGCTACTTTAGCTTGACATCGATAGTAATTTGACGTTGAAATAACCTGAAATTCGCTGCCCGAATTTGCCGACAATTTGACAGCAAAAGTTGAAACGAAAAATTGGCGGTTAATTTTTCCTCAATGTAGAAGTAAATCTTTGCTAAAAAAAAAAACCGGTTATATTCATTTTTACCATTACAGAAGGTGAGCAAATTTATACATAAAATTGTCTACAATTTGACGGTAAAAAAATACTCAAAAATTTTTCAGGTCAAATTAACAATAAATTGATATGGATTAATTTTTTCTAGTCAACTTTTAAAGTGAATTTGCATTCGAATTCGGATAGTAAATTTACGGCAAATTGGATAGCAACTTGTATATAAATTATCATCAAAAACGGAAAAGTCCAAAGCTGACGGACATTTGACGAAAAATTCAAAGAAATTTTTATTAAGTAAACTTTTGCTATAGCAAACTGTGCTATTGGGGTAGTCATATTGGATTTTCATTGAAGATTATGCTTTAATTTTTTTAATTATCAACGTATTGATTTTTAATGTAAAATTAATAAATTTTATTAAAATTCCTCGACAAATTTTTTTAAACTATTGATTTTTGAAATTTATTGGCTGCGTTCATAACTACCGTGGCGCTAACTTCAAATAAAAGTATATAAATACTCATTTATTATTATTATAATTTCTTAGCAGCTCACAGAATATTGAGCTCACCTTTCTTTGATGGTGATTCATGGAAGGTGTACGTATAATTAAAATAAGAATCGGTTTACTTTTTAATCGTAATAATAATGTGTGAACTTCGTTTAAAGATGGTAGAAGCAACACCATAAACGGAATCTCCATCACTCATAAATATTGCAATCATTTAGTATTGGATCAAATTTTTAATGATTTATCAATTCGAAATCATTTTTTATAATTAACAAATTAAAAAATTTGAAATCAGTTTGATCCTGTGCGTCACTTCCAGAACATCCCGCTGTTTTTGAGCGCTTAGAGCTCAATAATACTTTTTCACACTAGCATTTTCAAACTGTTTGAGTTAAAAAAAGTTAAGTCATAGATTGGGCTACGAAAATTCAATGAAATTGAACATAATTTTAAAAATCGTTTTCTGTTTCATTTTATTCCAATTTAAAACTTCTTTTCAATTACTTACATTTATTCCTGACGAACCTTGCGTTTCATAAACAATAATCGTAAAAAAAATTTAAGAATTAATACTTTTTTCGAGTTATTTTTGATTATTCGAATTTTTGTAGTGTAAAACAAGGCTCCTTTTTTTCGGACTTCAAGCTATAAAAACCCGATGCAGTAATGAATATTTTTGAACTCAAAGAGCTCAAAAGTGCTTTCACAGTAACATTTTCGAGCTCAAAAAAAAGAAAAAAAAAGCGAGAAGTTTTGGAGCTGGTCTGCAGTGTGAAAAGTTTTCCAGATTTTTATTTTTGAGTCATTTTTGTTTAGAAAAATGTTTTTTATTATTGAGTGAGCAAATGAGTTGTGCATGTTTGGATTTTCCAACTTTTTTTTAATCTTGACTACTGGAAACATTGTTTACTACAAAAAAAATAGTTCTATGTTAAATACTCTGATTACGAAAAATGATTTGAAATGATTCAAAACAATTTGAAATGATTTAAAACAATTTGAATCGACTAATATATAGATATACATTAGGGTGATTCCAAAAATAACAAATTTTTTTTTTCTTCTTGCAAACAGGTTCAAAATTTTCATTTAGATATAACACGACGCCTGTGAAAATGAGAGCTCTCAATATTAACATTAAGAGGTTCCGCATTGCACTTTTCTATTTTCCATAAGAATAACATGGAAAAATTGATTTTTGCATCTTCTGATTTTTATAACTAACTAACGATCCACAGTAAAAAAATTGACAGACATAATTTTGTAGGGAATGGAATGCTCTACAAAAAAAGTCACTTATCATTTTTTGATAAATCTCTTTGTTCATAAGTTATTCGAGGTTGAAGTTGAATTTATAATAAATTTTGAGATCTTGTTACTTTTCTGGCGAAACTATCAAACTTATCACCAAATATTATAGGACCTTTTTTGTAGACATTTTTATTTCCTACAAATTATTACCTATAAAATTTTTTCGAATTCCGCATTGTTTTCTAGTTATTTTCATTTTAATCTCAAGCTCTTAAAGTCTATCAGAAGATTATTTTTTTTGAGAGCTTGAGATTAAAATGAAAATAACTAGAAAACAATGCGAAATTCGAAAGAATTTTGTAGTTAATAATTTGTAGGAAATAAAAATGTCTACAAAAAAAGTCCTATTATATTTTGTGATAAGTTTGATAGTTTCGCCGGAAAAGTAACAAGATCTCAAAATTTATTATAACTTTAACTTCAACCTCGAATAACTTATGAACAAATGGATTTGTCAAAAATGATAAGAGACTTTTTTTGTAAAGCATTCAATTCCCTACAAAAATATGTCTGTTGATTTTTTCCACTGTGCATCGCTAGCTAGTTATAAAAATCAGAAGATGCAAAAAAAAATTTTTACATGTTATTCTTATGGAAAATAGAAAAGTGCAATGCGGAACCTCTTAATGTTAATATTAAGAGCTCTAATTTTCACAGGCGTCATCTTATATCTAAATGAAAATTTTGAACCTGTTTGCGAGAAGAAAAAAAAAATTTGTTGTTTTTGGAATCACCCTAATATACACTTATCATAAATTAAATTATTTTTCTTAATCAAGGTAATAATTGTTGTCACTATTGATGACTTAAAAGATAAATATTGTATAAATTTTATTTATTGAATTTCATTATAACAAAATAAAATATAAAAACGAACATATTTTTTGTGTTCTGACATTTAAAAAAAGTTGAATTTATTTCTAGTATTACCCTAATTTTGTGATGAAATATTAACACAAATTTTCTGTGTTAAAAAATAACACAAATATTGTGTGGACCATTTCTTACTCTCAGATTGTGATGATTTTAACACAATATTTTTTATTGTGGATTTTTTATAATAACGAAGACATATGTGTAGACAAATAAAATTTAAGATAAATTATGGTCGTAACAACCCTTGAATTTTTTGATGAGATCATCATATTTCTCTAAGGATTCGTTATGTCTTTCAAATTGTGGCCTTATGCACGCTTGATGTTATCTATTTTTTATTATGAATAGGGATCCTAATGAAATTTTACCACCTGACTTGATTATAAAATAATATATTTATAAAGAAATAAAATCGATATAAAAAAAAATTACATTTGTATAAAATAAAAAAATAATTTTTTACTTTATTAAAAAAATTTAATTTTAAATGAATTTTTGCATGAAAGATTTCAAGGTAATGCATGATTGACATGAGCTGAAGGCAAAAAAAAAAAATTATTTAAAAAAATTGAAAAATCTCAGTCAAGTTAATAAAAAGTGGTTCGATAAAAAAAATCTCATCAATATAAGGATATTTATAATGCAGTGAAAATAAAAATAAAATCTATGAAATATTTAAAAACGATTAATTTCACACTCGGTAAGCAAAAACTGTCATTTTTGCTAATGGCTGACGATGTATGATAAAAAAGTAGATAAATGAAATAGTTTATTTAGAATAAAACTAAATGAATAAATAGGAAGTGTAGAATGGAAAAATAGCCGTAGGAGGTAAAATGGAAAATAAAATAAAAATAATCTCGAGAGAAGCGAGAGCGTGAAATATATATATGTGAAATAGTTATGTATATAGCTACTAGAGACTAGCGGTGGTTAACCAAATGTCTGTACAAGCTGTTGATTTTCCCAGTTGGCATTTCCAAATTCTCTTGTACCCTTATCAATTTTCTCGACAGTAAAAAAAATACTTTTTTTTCCTAAAATTAATTATAATGTTTTTTTTTGTTTTATAATAACATAAAATGAATAAATGCACTCCATTAACTTCATAGAAAAAATTAATTTATTATTGTGTCGAAAAAAAATAAAAATAAAAAATATCAATAAATAGCCAATTAAATTTTAATTTAAGCTTAAAAATATTGAGTTTTGATAACGTAATTGAATTGATAACAAAGAACGTAGATGTAAAAGAGATAATTCCTTTTAAAAGACACTGAAGGTCTAAGAGCGATGAAATTGATAGCGTCTATTTATTGTTTCCCGTAAGACAAAAGTAGTTGCAAAATTGAGTACTACACATGTAGGATAATAAATTTTCGATAATTTCTTTGATGAAAGAGTCAATTTAAGAAAAAAAATTTTTTGTTCTTTACTAGTATATTCATTAGGGTGGGTTGAAAAAAAACTTTTTTGTTTTTCTTAGCATGGGGGTAGAATTTGTACCTTAAAAAAAAAAAAAATTTTCTTTTTTAGTTTCAATAATTTTTTTGCAGTGTATAAAAATAATATATTAAATAAATTTATTTGTTACGTCATTAAAAAGAAATATGATCCAAAAAAGTATCTCTACCCTACAGCTAATTTGATACGTAAAAATACTGACATAAAGAAATGTAAAATGGCTTACATCCAAGTCACGTTTTGTTAGTGACAAACTGTTAAAACACAAGAAAATTGTTAAGTTAGGATTTCATGTTTCATATTCCATTTTATTTGATGACAGCTTGACATCAAAGAAGTATTCTGATGATTTACGACGTACCAACTAACCAACCGAGTTATTCATTTTCTCAAAGCATACGTTGTTCCTCTACATGCTTTTCCTTCGCTTGTTTTTCGTTATATATGTCCATGCATACATTTTCCTCAAGATTTACATACACCCAAGGCTTATATGCATTGAATTTACGAACCCCATCATATCTTCAATTCTATTACACCTTCATATATTCTAAATTAAAATAGATTTATTTTTTTGACTGATTTTTTTTACAATTTTTAAAATCAATTTTTATAATAAATTTTAAATTCACTACAATAGTATACTACACAATAAAGGAGGAAATTAGCATTCTAAACCCCGTGCGTAATTGCTGACCCGAGCTGAAGGTGATTGGTGCGGCTTAATCTATGGTGTGTGTACTATTTTTCCCCATACCTGCCATGAAATTTTAAATTCCTGTTCTGCTTGGAGGGAAGAAATTCATTCTTTTCTTCTGTGAGAAATTAAATCATAATAGTATATTACACATCTAGGTAAGTAAAGTAAGAAATGTCTCAGATCACATGTAATTGTTGGCCGAGACGAAGCCAAGGTCAACAAACAAGTGATCTGAGGCTTTCTTATTTACTTCCCGTGGTGTGTATACTATTTTTCGCGTCGACGGAGGCGGAAAACGGCAACTTCGTTTTGCACAGCGGGACGAAAGTTGACGCTTTCCGCCCGGAGGCGAGAAAAAATTATCGCATGCGCTATTCTTCTCATAAACAGAGGCAAAAATTTAAACTTCCAGATACAGATCTGGTGAAAAATAGTATACACACTATGGAAGAAGATAAGACATCCCAATCTAGATGTTTGCCACCCTCGTCTATGACTCAGTAAGCAATTACACACGCGGGTTAGAATGTTACACTTTCCTCCCGTGATGTGTAATATACTATTGCCTCTGTTTTCGGGAAGAATACGCATGCGCTAATTTTCATCATTTGTTTTCTTTGACTTTCTTCTCTCTTAACACGACAGGAATTTAAACTTTCAATGCAGGTAAGGTGAAAATAATATTTTAAAAATAAAATAATTTAAACTTATGAATAATAAAAAGATTGCCATGTATAATATGCATAAAATAAATTATGGCAATCAAATTATGTACTTTAAATCTCACTGAAGTATGTACGTACGGTTAAGCTGCATTTCATAGTTGATCATTCAGTAATTTCTGTACCTTACAGAAACATGAATATGTATCTAAAGCTCTTGAAAATTAATAACACCTCGATTTAGAATCTCTTTTGCTTATATTAAATGAAAGGATTTGGTACGTAGTCAAGTACTTAAATGAAGGTAAAAAAAAAAAACCAACTCATCTATGTATTATATATTCTGTGCTTAAAATATATGTAAATTTATTGTTTAAAAAAAAAAAAAAAACAATTTTAATAAATCAATACTAATTTAATTCTGATTGCTTTTTTTTCCATAAATATTTATTAGCTTCGTTTTTGATGCTAAGAAATAAAAAAATCTTAAATTAATGAATATTATAAGTGAAGAAGAAAAGATATATGAAAAAAAAAATGATTTTACGCGCGCATTTTTAATTGAAATTGTGTTGTGAAACTCATTTTACAAGTAGAAATAAAGTGAACGGTAGTCAAATATACAATCCAACATTTCTTACAAAGTTTATTTTATTTAACTTGTCTAAGTGTTAAGTTTTAAAGTGAGATAATAAATATGTACTATTTTATTTTTTATAAATTATTAATGAACGAGTAATTTACTGAAGTTCATTAGTGTTTATAAAGTTTTATAAATAAATTATTCAATAAAATAGTTCATCAACGGACAAGCGTTTTAAGTTTTAATTGTTTTCTTAAACTTTTTTCCTGTTTTTATTATTGAAAAAAATATTATTCTGAACTATGATTTTTTTAATCTTTTAAGTGTCGATCAAAAAAAAATTTTCGGCTACCAAGAATTACCTTAATAAAACTAGTTTTGTTAAAAGAATAAAGTACTTGCTTAAGAATTTTTTGGCGTGTGAAATTCAAATTTAGAATAAAGTTTGAAATTTTAAATCGGACTAAAAGACTTGCAAAATTTTAAATAAGTATAAAATTATATACTATTCTGAAGGGGAAAAAGATACTTTTAAGAATAAGAGAAGTATTTTTGTTTCAAGGATTTAATATTATTAAAATAATATACTTTGCACGGAGATAAATTTACAATATATTATAGGAGTGGTCCCCTTATCATATGGTAACAGGTTTTTTTGAATTATCGAATATATAAACTCATATTAATTATGGTAACCATTTCTATCTATATGGGTTTCATATCAATACGATATTGGAATAGTTCCTATACACTGAGAGAACATTTTAATAAATATTGATAAACGGTTTATTAAATATTAGTAAACGCATTCATGAAATATTGATAAACAGTTTATCAAATATTAATAAATATGGACACAAATATCAGAATTGGAAATAATTTTTGAAAATTCCATTTTTTCAATAATTTTTCCATAGCACTATTTTTTATCTTCAATTATTATTTAAACAAGCATGAAAGCACTTGATTAACTGTAACACGTCTATCAGACAGTATGTTAGGTTAGAGGATATGACGCCTGAATATTGTATAAATCTCACACATCAATAATTAATACAAGTTTATCAAATATTAATAAACTTATGCTAAATATTGATCAGCGGGCCTATCAAATGTTAATATGAATTCAGTAATATTTGGTTAATGTAAAAGAACAATATTTAATATATTTAGACTAATATTTAATCAATATAGTCTAACATTTAAGACATATAATTTATCAAATGTTAATAAATCATGTCATCAAATGTTAGTAAATTTTTTCCTGTGTATAAAATTATGGTAATAATTACTATGTTATTATGATAAATTTTACCATGATATTATGGCTTTTCAATCATATCCAAATATACAATATCTTTGGTTCAAATAAATCCTAGTTGGCTCAAATAAATTTTTTTTTAGTGTATGATTATCAATAATTTTTTAAATGAGCATCAAGTTTTAAAAACTGCTGCAAAAATTTACTTAAAAAAAATTTTTTTATATATTTTTTTTTTTCATTAATAGCCACTTTTACCTCAAAATTTATCTAGTTCTATATTTTATACTTAAAACCTTGATCACAAGGAGCGTTGCTCCATAACCGAATAATAAATAAATAAAATAATTTTTCCAGTTTTCAATACAAGAACAAACACTTGAGAAAAAAAATTTTTCTTTTGCTAAAAACTTTTAATCCGTCACATTACTCAAGCTGATCAGTTTTCCCTAACCCTCGCTACAAAAAATAACTAAGCATTTTTGAACAAAAAAAAATTATCAAAAAAATACGATTTCATTTTGCCTGAGTCTCACCTATATTATATTTATGATATTCAATATTATTATATTTAATGAACAATATGATTGACTTCTTTAGAATAAACTAGCTTTAAAAATTAATTGATGAATATTGAAATACACAAAGCAAATGCCGCCTCTGACAAATAATATTGAAACTAGAACACTGTTGGTGACAGCCTATCCAAAAATACATATATATTTATATTTTATAAAACATTGAAATTTGAAATTACGCAGTCAATTCAAATTCAGAACATAAAAATACGTTTAATATTAAATTTTTTACCTCAAATTGATTTCAAAAAATTTCGTACCGATAAATTTTTTACATTTGAATATTTATCAAACAGGCTTCCATCATCAATCGCTGGTCACCGGTGACTTGTCAATGGTCACCTATGACCTGTGACTATTTATATCGACTAGAGACAGTCGAGAAGATTTTTGCAACACTATATCAAGTTAAAACCATTGAGCCCAACAACTCAAGTAGAAGGAGAATCACTAACCTCAGACCTCAATTCAAACTTTTTTCTTCTTCTCTACTCTACTTTCAAATTTATTCCATTGCGAACAAACTAAAAAAAGTTATCTATCTCTCATACGTACTTACTCATTCCTTTTTCTTCTTGTATTTTTTTCCTACTTGCTCTATACTATCAGAAACTCTGACCTCAAAATTTCCGATATTCAGATTTTTCTTTTTCATTGAATCTTTTTTTTTTTTCAATTTAAAAATATTCAACTTCTTTAAATCCATGAAAAAAAATTTAATTGGGCGAATTAAATTCAAATAAATAAATTTTTATGTATTATTTATTTTTATTTTAAATTCAATAAAAATAAACAATTATTTATTTTTATTATTAAAAAATGTTTTATAAATTAAATTAAATTTATTCAAATAAAATTTTTTTCTGTTCAAAACATAATAATAATAATAATAATAATAATAATAATAATAATAATAATAATAATAATAATATTTAAATTGAGTTGAATATCAGTGCAGTACACTTGAATGTTAATTATTTGCGAGAGTAAACTTTGTTTCTATTTTCCTGGAGTAAATAATATAAACGCTAATAAGTATTCATTTGAGATTGAAAAGTTGTCACAAACTACAATTAAATATTTCAATTATACGCCTACGCGTAGTATAATTATTAACGAGTTACTTTATTGTTTCCTCGTAAACATATTAAAACAAATGCTATTATATTTATAACTATTTGTTATAAAATAATTATCATAAAAAAGCAATAAAATGAAAAAATAATAATAAATTTACTTCAAATTTTAGTTCAAATAAAAAATTCAACCTGATTTCATTTCATTTTTTTTTTAAAGTAAAAAATGTAAGAAAGTATGGAAAAATTTTCTCCATCATTTATTTTAAAATGTTTTTTTTTAAATATATTTTTTTATCATATTTTCTAGTCAGCAGATTCAATGCAAAGCTTCATGTTCAACAAAAAATATTTTATTTATTATAAAAATGAATCTAATACCGTACGCTTACGAATTTTTTTATTAGGATTTAAAAAAATATTTTTTTTCATATTTTAAATATTAAATTCCGATGGATATCAAATAAAAGTTTTTCACAGAAAATCATATTGAAAAAACGAACTATTAGTATTTATTTTTCCTTTTAAATCATAATGTTTTTTTTGTTTGTTCATAAAAGTTAAATGGGATGTCGAGATTCTTTAGAAATCATTTTTTTTTTTTTTTCTATTATTTAGTACTCAATTATCGTGAGCACACCCTCTCTATTTCCCTCATCAATGTAAGAAACTTGAAGAGCAAACTTCGGAAACTTTAATGACCACCCTTCAATTATCGTTAATTTCTACCCATCTATACGTCGATTTTCCACCACTCTCAACTTGTACAATTAAGACACACATATAATTAAGTCAGTAATTTATTTACGTATTAAAATTTATGAAGCGACTAGTAATAAATTTTCACGTACGAATTAACATACATTAGACCCAAATTAATCACTATAAAATAGTGATGCGAAATGACCGTGATTGTGATGTTCAGTCAGGTCACGAGAAAATGACTGATAATTAATGTCAAAAATAATTTGGTCATTTTTTAATAAAATAATTTCCTAAACAACACTAAATGTACAAATACTTATGACTTTCAGTAAACTGCAAGTTGTATCACTCAATATCAGTGAAAAGTACTTCAATCAGTGAATATTCAATTCATAAATATTCCCAAGTATATCACTAATTCAATAAGTGATATACGTGGGACTGATTCGCAGTAAATATTCATTGATTTGCAGCACTTTTCACTGATTCATTTTAAGAGAGTATTCAAAAATATTCGTGAAAAATTTCTCTTTACTTCTATTTAGATGCAAAATGACGGTAAACAAATTTTTTGGTCAATAATTTATAAAATTACTTTCTGGGAAGAATAGAGTTGACGCGGGAGCTGTAATTAATTTTTAAAAATGACCGTTGGTCAATTGTCCAGACAGTTGTCAGACATTTTTCTACCTTACATTACTAATCACTGTAAATAAAATTTATTAATAAATAAAAAGAGTAAGGGGATCTTCAAGGTTATATAGCACGGTAGGGAAAATTTTTTTATAATGAGGGTCGACCGTATAGTATATGTGTATCACTATTCTCATTTCTTTTATTTTTTAAAGCTTCCTTAAAATATATAAAAATAAATTAATGCCTAATAATACAATGTCTAAAATACGTAGTATTTAAAAAAAAATAAACTTTAATGGCTGGCCTTTTGGTACCAGTTGAATTTTGGAGCATTTACGCGAAAATAGTTCAATTAAAAATCTCAAATACGATTTATTTTAACGATCACTCAGTTTACAAAATTTTTTCAAAATTTCAAATTTTGGTTATGAAAATTAAAATATAATCAAAATAATTTCGTTAAAAAATTTTCCTTGAAAAATAATTATTTTAGTGCGAAACATAATTTACACGAGATATTTTTTTCGGTACATTTTTATCTGAAATTGTATTTCAATGAGGCATGCTAACTGAAAATTTTTTTAACAATTCCACTATAAATTATAATTATCGTTAATTTGATTGTTTTGTGAATTAGGCCGTATTAACAATTATTATCACCAAAATATTAATTATAATATTACGATCTAAAACCCTGAGGCGTATTGCCTGTGGAAATGATGGTTAATTACGTCGTAAAGTTTTATTTTCATCGATTATCGTAACGATTCTATAGCATTAGCTGAAATTGTTAGTGTGCACTGAAATGATTAAAATAATAAGTCAACCAGCCGATAATTTACAAGTTAACAAAATTTTTATATGAATATTTATGGATTCAAAATAAAAATATAAATAATTTATTTTTTTTTTTTTTCAGGTAAAACGTAGTAATAGACTAATCTGGTTATATTATTTTTGGAAAAATTATGTATAGAATTAATTTTTGATAACCAAAAATTTTATGTGATGAATGCCCGAAAAATACGCCGCTTACTGGCTAAAGTCAACCTCATGAAACTTTTATATTAAAATACAATCCGATCTGATTGGTCAAGAGTGGTTTAATATATATATTATTCAGGCATGCCTGATTATCATGCCTTATCATATTTGCAAAACAAACTCTAAATGATCGTTTGCCGATCGATGCTTAATTATTTGTTAAAAAGCAAATAGTGTATTGTATTCCTTAATAGCGTTTGAATATGGGGGTCCATAAACACACGCATTTGAATCCATAATTCCCCTGATAGTCAAGTTGGCGAGAAACTGGCGTCAAACTAACAGCCGCAACTAGATACCAAGTTGGTCGCATAAGTTGGTATTTCCAAAGTTGATAGACACTTTCTGAGAAAGTTGTCGGTAACTTGTCATCAAGTTGGTCGCCAACTAATTAATACCAACTTTTTGACGATCAACTCATCGTGATATCAGGATTCTTCCCGAGTAGTCCACGCCCCGCCATTTTATGTCTCAAAACATCATGGCGTCCACTAACCTATGCAATCTGAAGACCAAGACAGGGAATTAGTAGCGTGGGGGACCCATTCCAAGCCCCAACTTCGACAAGAGTCTCTTAATTTCCCGAGATGGGAGGAGTGATTGGGTCCAAGTGAGGTCAGACTCGTCGTGGCTGTTGGTAAGGCACCCACATGCTAAGCATAGCGAAATATATGATGGAGTCAGAATATACAAATAAGGTTTACGCAGCGTATGTCCAACAGGGTAAGGTATCAGCCTCCTGTCAAACGGAGGTAGACGTAACGGTCCCGTTGCATTAATTTTTCATCAGGGTCCATTTCTTTAAGTTCATTATTGACCGCTTTCAAAAACCAACTCTACTATTATCACAAGAGCAAATAACATCGACACTAAACATATTTGGAATGAGTAGTACATTCAACTTTAAAGCTTTCATGTTAGTGTCTACTATAAATAAATATGTTGGTTACTTTTTGTTAATTAAAATAAAATAAAAAATTAGTGGGTTGAGCAATTAAGAACTAGTACCATATGTAACCCTACCTGACTTAGGGTTTATTTTGCTGCTATAATAATTTGCAAAATTCAAACATTTGTTGAATAAAGTATAGTGCATAGCACGGGGGCTAAGTTATTATTCATCAAACACAATGTTCTTAGCACTCATCTCTGGTGCTCACTAGGCAGTAGACACTCGCTTCGCTACTGCCGCCAAATCCACGTTCAAGTATAATACCGATTCCGCACATGATGTATAAGGTACTACTTTGTACTTAATGACAAAAGTAAATCATTAAAATTATCATAAAAATATAAATAAAAAATTATAAAAGCAAATTTCAGTTTAGTATTCCAGGACACTTTTCATTGAAATAATTTATTATAAAATGGAAATTTTTTAATTTTTTTTCAGAATGTCAAAAGCAAATAAGCTTATAAAATAAAATTTTTAATTTAAAATTTATGGACCTTGGGTCAGCCTTGAGGGTATGACGAATGCTTCAGTGAGCCCAACATGTCATTCTCAAGATTATAGATCATGCCTTGAGCTGAAGATTTATCTAATGATAGTATAACAAGCCTTAACACTCGTAGTAACAATCCACAAGGGCTTTGGAGGATATCGAAACTCTTCCAGGACATGAGGGTTTTGTAGCTGAAGTAAAATGGAAGACGAGAAATAAAAATGATTTTTATATGTCGGATTAGATAACATGTTATGTCGGATGTAAAAAATATATCTTTATATTTTTATTATGGTTACACTATAACAGTTTGTCTTATTGAGTTAGGATTTTTCATCTTTCAAATTTATTTACTTTTCTTTCTTAAATAAATTGACAGCTTTTTTTTTTATTTTAATTTAAATTAAAAATTATCAATAGAAAAACAGTTTTGATAGCAAAATTAATAATTATTTAAAAAAAAGTAAGCTATAATTTTCGATTTGACAAAAAAAAGTAATTGATAAATTTATTTAAAATAAAATTTTTTGTCAACACTTAATTAAGATTTGTATGAAGTAAAAGTTTAAACTAATTACTTTATCAAACCCTCATGCTTCTGGTAGCTGATTACGAACCACCCAAGAGGGTTTTAAACACACATCAAGATTAACTCCTGGATCAATCGAAGTGGTGAGAGTGGTTGCCTTTCAACATTAAATTCTGTGCTGGTCATATATTTCTCTCTCGATAGATTGCCACGAGCAGACCACAGCATTTGATAGTCTCCACGTTGTAACAACCTCATCTACTTGAGTCTGTTCAATTAATTTATGGGACGTGACATAAACAATTTAGTCCCAAACAGAGTTTTATAAATTAATTATTTTAATTTTATAATGAAACAATATAATTGTGACAACTAATTATAATAATATTTCGAAACCCATTGACAAAGTATATTAAATTACGTAGTAAAATTTAGACAGTTTGACAAGTGGCTACATTGTGTAGAAATTAAATATGGAACAGAAAATATTTTCATTTCATTCCAAAATTTTGCGGTAAAATGAGTTGACATGTTGACTACAATGTCAAATAATAATTCACCCTCGACTATTACCACATTTTTTATTTTTAATGTATCAATTTTCGTGCCTTCATTTCCAAAAAATTATAATTTTACAAATAATTGTTTTATATTCATTAGTTTTTATAAATTAAAAAAAAAAAACAACAAGATCATTTATGACGAATTTCATGCCAAATTTTTAATGGGATATATTTTTTTTTTTTTAATTGAAATTTATTAAGAGTAATCAAAAAATCGATTTAATATAAAATTAAATGTACACGGTATATATAGCGAAAAATATAGTGTTTCTAACCGTTATTTGGTATTTATATAAAACCCCGCTTGCGGTGTTAAAATAACAAAGTTTAATAATGTATTAATTGTGTTATTTTGAAGCGTAATAATATTTCATTAATATCAGAGAGAATGTTGTTGATATTCATGATTTTAGTTACCTCTTACTATTAGAAAATTTAAAAATTACCATTTTATAATTTTTTTAGAAATTCTCGAATTTTTGAAAAAAAAAAGTTATCGGTAAAATTGAATATTTCAAAAAATTTTATTATTTTATACGCCGCTAAAATGTTGATTGTTTTGCATTTTTCATAAAAATTATTGCAATATTTTTTGCGAAGCTTTAAAATAATTTTTTTTTCTCAAAAAAAATTGAGTAAATCGAATGAAGAAATTTGATCAAAATTCAATGACTAAATCTAAAAATTTTCAAACTTAAACAGCCGCGGCATTTTTTTTTTTTTAGGTCACAAAAATTTAATGCCACGATTTCAGCAGCCTGTCGAAATGCCACTTTCCACTTTTCGAATTTTCATAATTTGAAATTTCTCTCTCTTCATATCCATACGTATGTTCAACCTGCCAAATTTTCTCATATAATCTAATTTGTACAAGTGTCTTCACTAAGACACAATAATGTAAATTTTAACATTTTCTTTTCTTTTTTTTTTTTTTTGGAATTTATGAAAAACTTAGTTATCAAAAAAACGATATACGATTACTTTAAAATTAGTTGTAAAATTTTGATAAGTTAGTAAAAAAAAAGGTAAAGATTTTAAATTGCAATTTACAATATCAATCAACACTTGACCCAAACTTTTAGCTCGTCTCATCAATCGATAAAATGGCATTTACAAACCGCTGAATCTGTACCGAAATTCGAAAAAACTGTTGAAAAATAAAAAAAAAAACAAAAGACAAATGAATGCATGCAATAATTGTTGTTAGGACACGTGATAAAAAACTCAACGACACGGGACTCGTCGATTGAGGTCGTGCTAAATTGTAGTTTGCTTGATTCTGTATAGTCCACAAAGTTGTTGTATGACGATGACTCGTAGGTGAATTCGTTAAAGCTTCTATGTTTAGTCTATGTAGACTTGAATGAACTACCTCCGCGACAATCAATTTTAACAATGGACAATACGTTACACAAGAACTTGTAAACTCTATTGAATGTAAATGCATCCAAAGTACTTTGACATTGCATTTATATCATTTTATATTGTATTTCCAGTAAATACACTTTAATTCAAATTTTAACTAATTTAAAAAAAGTTGAATAAACAATAAACAATAAACAATAATTATTTAAATCAATGATAATTACGAATTTTTAACGAAAATATTATTGTAGAAATAAATGATAAACTTTGTATATAATCCTATTCATTTCTCAGTATTTTATTTATTTTGTTGACTGCAATATGTATTCTACTAAACTGAATGTCGATTAATTTGTCTAGTTTAACTTCTGAAACTCCTCCGTCCATTTCATCCCAAGTAAATACGTTGAAATTTAGATACATGTTATTAATGTTTAGCGAAGAAAGTTTGTTTAACCTTTCCTTAAGATAATATAACTTTATCTCAAAGAGTGTTTATACTAATGTTTGAATTATGATAATCAATTTAATTACTTAAAACTTCCCGCCGTGAACTTTGAAAATTTAAAAAAAAAAAAGGAAATCATTTCCATCGGATCGATTTTCAGAAATTATATTTTCAGTACATATTCGTGCTTCTAGGTCAATGCGGTCACGAACTATTGTTTTGAGGATGTTTAGGTCTGTGTGTATTAATATAAGTAAATGTACGGGATTGTATATGTACATATGATATCATTCTATGGTCAACTAATTTTAGGTGGCTCCTGCGGCCATAAAAAAATGTCATCAAAACTTCGAGCTTTTTTAAAGTAGTTAAGGAGGTTCGATCGAAACTAGCGAGTCCAAGTAGTGTTTGATTTTTTTTGTTTGCTAAATTCTCCTAATAGTTATAAAAATTCATTATTTTAATTTATAATAACAACGAATTCATAAATTAATACTTATTACTTATTTAATTAATTAAAATATTGAAATTACTTGATTATTTTTGACTCATTTGATTTAATAGAAAGATTTGGCAACAGCGCGTTCTTACTTCTTGCACATCGATATTTAAATTAAAGCGGGAAAAATTTATTTCTGATCCTGTCTCTCTTATTAATGTATTTCTATCTTTGTTTTTTCTCTTAGCTGCTTCGGCGACGTTGCTAAATCCTCAATACTATGTATCTCTGTCGATGAACGAGATTAAAAAATAAATTTTAACTTCAATTATTTAAATAATTACAGCGGTAACACTATATTTTTAAAATCTTATCATATTCTAAAAATATTCAAGCTTATGGCATGTGGTTTTTTATTTCTTAAACTTGAGAGGTTAATAATGAAAAAAATCGAATAAGTCATGTCGGGAGCTTGTCCGCCATAAGACTGTGTATAAGAACTTTAAAAACGTCATTTTTAAATCTTTTCTAAAAAACTAGACGGTGGATCATATTCAAATTTTGAGAATACATAGATAAAATACTTCTTTACATGTATACTAAGTTTCAAATCTTAATGATGGAATACTTTATTGTAATTACTTATCTTATAGCAATTTTCGTTTTCCGCGTTTTTGCCTCATGTTATTATGAAATAAAAATATGAGTGCAAGTGTTAACAAATATTAAAATAAAGCGCGCAATATTCTTTTGCATAATTATTGAATTGTTGATTAATATTTATTTATTTTTTGTCTTAATTGTTAATAATATGTCTATTATAATAAAAAATGCTCCTATTTACATAAATCCAAGCATGTCAATAAAATAAGGTTACGTTCATTTTATTTTAATTGTGATATTATGCCTACAGTAATACCAAGTTTTTCTACAGTCAGTATACGTATTGCTCTGTGAAGTAAACTTTGGTATTCTTACCTCAAGAATACCAGTATTGCTATCCAAACAAAAAATTTACCGAGAGAATAAATATTTTTCAGCTTCGCCTCGGCGAACAATTACATGAGATCTGAGATATTTCTTACTTTACTGCCCTAGGTGTGAAATATACTAATTTTCAGTGTAACAAATTATGGTATAGGTTAGTTCCAGAATGAGCCGATAGGTTGCACTGCGTCACAAGAGCACGAGTGAGAATTTTAGCGCTCAAATGCTGCAAGCTGAGATCCTCACTCGTTCTCTTGTGACGCAGTGCAACCTATTGGCTCATTCTGGAACTAACCTATGCTATAACTTGTCAATTATCATACTAATATCATAAGTAACTATTATTCATTTATTTTACTAAGCATGATACTTTTAGAAAAAATAAATTGATCTTCCAGCAATTGAAACAGTTAATGGCAATCAAATCCTATTCACATTAAAATTAATTAAAAATTTACATCTTGATGAAATAATACTTTTGTAAGAGATAAACTTCTTCATTTTTTTTTTTACGGTAATTTCAACTTCCCGCTATAGAAATTGAAAATTTTCAGAAAAAATTAAATCACTGGCTTGGATTCGACTTTCCGACTTCGAGTATTAAATAGATATCAACATTTCAAGATCCTAGAAATCGTTTTTGACCATTTTTAAATGAATGTCCGAGTAAGCTATTTTTTATCATAAAATATCTTTAGAACAAATCAATCGATTCAAACGCTTGCGACAACCTTAAGTGTTTACTAGGACTTCGATCTAATAAGATTGTTAAGTTGATGAGTCAAGAAGTTCTTACATTATTCTGATAACAAAAAATTAAAAAATTCGTTTATTTATATTTAAGTCACATAATTTATAGACAACTGAAAGTATTTGCCTAAAAATTTAATCAGATCTAAGTCTTAATAGCCGCAAAGCAATTTAAATCTACCTCCTGTTTAGAAAATCTCATAGAATTCAATAAATTCTCATAAATTCCTATAAGAGATTTTATAAGAATGAATGAGTTCTATGAGAAGTGATATAGTTAAGTATAGGGCTTTATACATACAGCTATAAGAATCTATCGGGTTTTGTAAGCACGGCCATCAATTCCAGATATATCACTGCATAAATTACGGTTCTTAAATAAGTTTCGTTTAATAATATATTCGAATTGAATCGAACGATTTGAATGTACTTTGTCACACAATAGAACAACACGATTTCGTTGAATCATAAAATTTTTCAAATGAATAAATTTAAAATAATCTTTTTTTAAGCTCAAAAAGAGCAGCAATTTGAGGACAGACCCGCAATTTTTTCAATGCAGTTTATATTGAGTTTAAAATAATAAAATTTCTAACAAATGGAATAAAATAAAAAAATACTATCTTGAACCTTCAGCATGTTTTTATTATATACATTAAACATCATATCTCTCTGTGCCATCTATTGTTCGTTCTCTTTAATTATATTTTCAGTTCTTTAACCGTTTTTAACATTAGCCATTATTTATTTATATGCAAACATTTCCCCATTTATTTATTTAACGTGAGTTTTTGGTCATGTTTATTCTTTCAAAGGAAGCATTGAAGTCATATTATTAAAAAAATATATATAACTAGAACCGCACATTATTAAATGTACATACATTTTTAATATTGTATAAATATAAAGATATTAACCTTTTTCTATAAAAATATATATCCTATTTTCAATGGCTATCAAGAACTTTTACAGCGTAGAAGTGATTCAAGACAACCTGTCGGTAACTGGATATCTTAATTGAATCTCTATAAGAGAAGTGCAATTAACGAGCCTGACGTGTAATTGAAAATTACTTGAGAAAATTTTCTCCCCTTTTTTTTATCATTATCCCATGCTTTTTATTTTATTCTACTTCCATTAATAAAATGTCAGTATTGTGAAACACAGATTGACGATATTACATAGCAATCTATCGATTTAATTTCATACTTAGTATCACGTGTTCTTGTTATTATTTCTTTTTCATGTCAATACTGACAAATTATTAATTAAGTTTCAATCGTAAACCAGAAGATTTTATATTTATCATAAAAAATTATTTCAAATATTTTTTTTACAGTTTACCAAATGGCACAAAAAATTTTTCTTTTCATTTTGGCAATTAAAGACAATGATAAATGATAAAAAAAACACTCACCCAGTTAATAAAAAAAAGTCTTGCCTCTATAAATATGAGTAAAAAAAAAATAGGTAAAGGAAGTCCAAAAAAGTCAGAAAGCTCGCGATTCGCAATATAGTTAACAGTAAATTTAAAGCTCGAGTAAAGTAAGATAGCAAATAGGTGAGTTGTTATAACTTTTTATTGGAGAACCGTACTACGATGCGGCTTGAACCTTACTGAATCTAAACTACTCACCATGGGCAACGCGTCCGCGCAATACACACGATACATTTACTGACAAATTGTCGATTTAATTATTATAAGCCAAATAATTATTATCACACATCAATTACTCAAAATAAAATGCAAACAGATAAGCAATTAAAGTTTATTGATTAATAGAAAATAAAAACTCGTCTAATTTTTTTTTTTTTTTTATGTAAAGGAAAATATCGAGAGAAGAAATGTTGTGATATAATAAAAAAAAAGAATAAAATAAAATAAAAATGAAAAATTGACGGAAAATAAAAGATTAATGTATACATCTGGTTAGTTACTTAAGTCTTTATAATAACAGTCAAAATTATTCAAGATATTATATAAGTATTTGCTTGAAGAGTGAAGACAGCTTGAGGATTAAAATACACTCTAGTTTTCTTCCTTCCTTCCTTCCTTCTATTACTTATACTTTAGTATAACTACTAACTACTGTGCAGGGAAAACTTTAAGGAATAGCCAAACTTGGCCACGTTGAACCACATTCATATTCAACTCTCGTAACTTTTCTTTATTTTATTTTTACTCTTACTCAATCAGACCGAGTTTTGTGATGAATTTTTCGAACTTGATTTAACACGTTGAGGGACTAGATAGTTTTAAAATTAAATGAAAAATGTTTTTATGAACTAAATTTCGGATAAAACTTTTTATTGAACCATTATTCTTTCACGGTAAATGAATGAAAATTATTTTTTAACGATGAAATTAATGGTTTTTCAGAAATAAAATTCAAATAATCTATTAATATCCCCATAATTTGCCGCTCTTTGAGCACAAAAACATTATTCGTAAAACCTGACAGTTTAAATTGAGTAAAATAATTTAATAATGTTAATAAATTGATACCAAAATTATTATTTTGGTTTGGCTTTGTTGTATTTCCTAATTTAATAGTTATTTTAATATAATTTGCTATTACGATAGTCGATCACATAAATTTATTTTTTTTTCTTTAATGACCACTTGCTATAGATATTTTTTGTAAATTAGCAAATTAATTTACTACAACAAAATTTAATTATTAAAATACACGTAAAAATTTTTTTCAAAAATTTACTCTAAGTCTGATACTGTAAAGAAGTCTACATAAAATTTTAATTTTTACCATGGAATTATTAGTTGGTGTGAATTGACGATATGAAATGTTTCACGATATTAAATATTGAACTGTAGCGATACTTAAAAGCGAATAAGTGTGTAAGGTGTCACCGTAATTAATTATATCAAAAAACTATTATAATTTATCATAACAACTAGTACAAATTTTATATATATATATATATATATATATATATATATATATATTCCTACAAAAATGTTTGATTAATTTTCATACCGTGTTTGTGTAAAATATTTTCACACCAATTCATTTGATCACGCCGAGAACCATAAATTTTTTGTAGTGAATGGCATTTATTATTTACGCGTTCGAACACGACATTTTACAATGTACATGTACATAAATAGTATATTACAGTCGGCTTCGCCTTGGGCATCATAGCGCGCAATGGAAGAATTTTAAACTTCTGCCGTGCCGCTGGTCGGTGGCAGGCATAAAAAAATGAAAAAACAAATGTAATTATAGTTTTAAAATAGTATATTACACACCTAGGAAGGCAAATAGGACATTCCAACCCCCAAGTATAGTTGCATACTCGAGTCAAAAGCGAGCAAATACGCGTATTGGTACGTTCTAACTTCCTTCGTGGTGTATATACTATTTTTTACCAGATCTGTACCGGAAAGTTAAAATTTTACTCTGTTTAGAGGGATGAAAGTCGTTCTTTTCTTTTATGAGAAAACAAATGATAAAAATTAGCACGTATGCCATTCTTCCCACAAACAGGGGTAAAAATTTAAACTTTGAGGTTCAGATCTGGTGAAAAATTGTGTGCACATCACAGAGAAAGGTTAGACGTCCCAATCTGGATGTTTACTACCCTCACCTTTGACTTTCTGCCTCAAAATTGATACTGGAGATACGTGCTTTCGACCGAGGTGTAAAGATAGATATACAGTAGATAGATAAAGATATCTTTACAGTATAGAATATGTTGGATAATTTTCACGCAGAATTATCCAATAAATATAAATGAAAAAGCTAGTTTCGATTTTTTAAATTAAAAAAAAAATTCCTATTGACGTGAAAAATTCATTTGATTAAAATGAAATTTATGAAAAATTGTTCTTATATTTTTGATAAGAATACATTTTTCGACATTTAATACTTTATTTTAATTAATGAAAAAGTATAGAAAAAAACTTGCATTATAATAGTATGGTTAAAGTATCTTTGAAAAAATTAAAAAAATTAATTGTCATTGTATATTTGAAAAATTATATTATTTCAATTTCTTAAATGTCCAAAACTGGCCCTAAAGTGGCCCGAACGGTACCTCTACCCTACAATTATAAAAACAATTTTCATTTATTTGGAAAAATTAAAAATGGAAATTTTGGTTTGTTAGGGGATAAGTTAAAAATTTTTTGAAATTTAAATTTAAAAAAAAATTAATAATAACTATGAAAATATTTTCCTCCTAATTCAATGTAAGAATAATCAAGTAAACTCTAAAATTAATTAAGCACGATATTATAAAATATTTGAATATGGCAGAGCTAGTACACCGCAGAATTTAAAGCTCCAGAGAGTTTGTCTCTATCCTGACCTTATCAGAGCACTGAGATAAATAATTCTTCAACGATATCTAGAATCCCAACGGTGTAGTAAATAATATTTTTCTGGGAATTCAATAGGCTAGGGCGACAGTAGTGATATTTATAAATTTACAAAGCAATAATACAACTCTACAGTATTGCCCAAATAAAAATAAAGGAAATAAAATACAGAAAATGAAAACTGAAAGATAAAAGAAAAGTTGGAGCGTAAAACATAAAAAAAAAAAAAAAAAAAAATGTATGAAGATAAAATTTATAAAGTACTTTAATGCATCATCTGACTACTTTAATATTTATATCATTTTTTTTAGTCCTTTTTCTCTCGAGAAAACTTTAGTTATATTAAAGCTTGGCACATTTCGCCTCGCAAGTAGAATCAATGTCAGTGTAAAGGATATATTCCGTTAAAATTGCCAGATGCAATGAACAGTAAAAGTATATGTTATAAAAAAAATAAGTTTAGAGGTGTGCGAATAATTTGAACTTACGAATTATTTGTGTCGAATCAAATTGTAATATTCAATTCAAATAATTCAAATTATTGGTTGGTTTTAGAATAATTCGTAAATTTTCGAAACATTTTGAAAAATCTGAATTATTGTAATAAATGTTTTATAATTGATCACAAATTGGATACAAATTATATGTTCATAGTTCGAATCGAACATTCGAATTTTACTTGAATAACTCAAAAAATTATGAATAACTCAAATTTTTTGAAAATTTGAATTTGATTCAATTTTCACACTATTCGCACTCTCCTAAATTAGTTGTATAAAATTTCATTGAAAATATTTCATTAACAAAAATTAAAAAAATAATTTTTTTAATAATATATTAAAGTTTGTAGAAAAAATTATCAAATTATAATTACGTACAGGAAAAAACGTTATCTTGAGTAAAGAAAATATTTTGGAAGACAAACCAAAATACGGGAACCAAGTAAAGATTTTCTTGAGCCAAGAAAATTTGTTTTGGTTAGAGGAGATTTCTATTTTATCCGAGAAAATTGAGATTTTTAAAAATATTTTCTTGAATCAAGAATATTTACCTTCAGTTGAGAATTTTTTTTTTCTGTGCGGAAGATAACTTATGGCTTGTTCGTCTACTTGCTCTGGGTTACTTGGAGCAACTCGAAAAATTTCGAAAGTCAACGAGATATTCCGGACACTATATATTTATATAATTCAAACAGTTCGAATAATAAGCAGATATATTTATTAAGATCTTAAATTATTTAGTTACACATAAGATATTTTTTAATAAATTAATTAAGAAAAAAATTATGGATAGCAACGACTTGATCATTATGACAAATCATGATATATTTTTGACCATTACATATAAGAATAAAGAAAAAAATTATCGTATCCGTCAATAAATTTTTGCAGTAAAATAATTTTAAATGTTTAAATTGACAATCGAATTCTTTTGGTATTAATCGGCTCTGCTGAGAGCAACTCAGAGCAAGCTACCGAACACGCCATTATACTTTTATGAAATAATAATATTTTAATTTATCGTCTAAAGTTGAATGTTTTTAAGCTGTATGAAAGTATTATATTAGTAACGCTTGATTTATTTAAAAACTTTTTAAATTTATCAATGCAAATTTTTTTACGATTTTTATTAAACGAATGCATAACTGTATTTATATTCTTTACTTCGTATTAATTTAGAATTAAAAAAAAAAATTAATAAAATAATAGGACGCGAAAACTAATGAATTTTAAATAAAAAAAAATTTTAATTATAAAATAAATCAATAATGACATTTTAATTCTTAAAAATTATACTTAAATTTATAAGAATAAATTGATCTGCCAAAAGTATATTATAATTTCGTTGAAAAGTAAAAATGTTATTTCAAATTGTTTATTCATAGCAATGAAATCAGGAATCTTTGTTTTGTTTCGTCTCGACTTTATAAAAGATTAAAATATACGATAACAATGAGATAAATGTCGATAAAATTACTGAATTCCTTCTAATTTATTACAGACTATCTACAGTATTTAATATTTTGAAGTAATTTATAATTTACTGTCTTAGTTTACAGGAACCAAAGTAAACAATGTATACAGCTAGTGAGTCTCCAATCGATTGGCGGCATAATATAAATTTAATACTGTGACAACAAGATCACTTTACAGATGAGAAAATAATTTATCAGATTATCTTCATTGCTTCAAACTTTAACTTAATAATATATTAAAAGTATCACATAATAAATCAATAATCAAAATTTGAATTATTGCTATTTATTAAACGTTAGGTTTTATTAAAATAATTAACAAGAGCATACATATCTTTAATTAATATCCTAATAGTTTTATTAATAATTTCTATTATCAATTTAGAAAATAATTTTATGTCTAAATATATATGCATTAGTTTCAGTATAATTACATCGACTAACCGTCACTTTCTGAAACAGATTTTCTTGATACTGGTGAAGCAGACCTATAAAAATAGATAATTTTTAATAAGTTTTGTTGCCATTATCATTTAAGGGTATTCTCAGACAGTGCTCTACAGTTTTTAAAAATATAAAATGACTTTCAGCTGTCATAAACGTATTCAAATTTTATTAGTTAATTAAAAGAAAATTGAAACCTTAATTGAAAAAAGGACAACGTAGTAGCAATTTCGCCGGGATATATAATTTTAAAAAAATTACTTACAGTTGTTATCAATTAGGAGTTAAACAAAATTTTTTGAATAAATTTTAGCCTACAAAATTCGAAAATTCGAATAATAAAATTGACTCATGTCAATACGAAATTTATTTAACAAATTTCGTTTGACTCCTAATTTATATCAATTCTTAATGATTTTTTTAAAAATCTATACCTCGGCAAAATTACTATTACGTTATGCTTTTTTGAATTGATGCTTTAATCATTTTTCAATCAATTGATAAAATTTTGATACGCTTATGACAATTGAGAGTCATTGAGAATTTTTAAAAGTGTGAGGGGGAAAGGGGGGGTGGTTTACTGGCTGAGAATGGGCTGAGTAAAATAATCGTATAAAGTATTAGAGAACCTAAATTAAAAAAGATCGTTCCAAAAAAGTTAATTACAGTGAACTTTCAAATTTGAATTCTGAATTGATCATTTCCGGAAGTTTGCAAAATATTTAAGAGTAAAATAAATTTCAATCTTCAGATCTCGTTCTTGAAATGTTCTTACTACGGCTCGAAAAACGTACATAATTACGATTGAAAAGTACTCAGTTGAAATTTTGTTTACTCATGAATATTTTTAAACTTTGAAAAATAATCAACTCAAAGTTCGAAATTGTCTCAAACTGGGAAGTTTACGGTTACTAATTTTTTTGGAACATTTTTACAACGAATTTTTTGTTACGCGGGAAGACATCGATGTCAAATTGCTATCAAAATGAATGAATTTAATTTGGAATTAAAAAAAAAAATACCCAACCGTTATGCTTAACTAGCAATACATGGAATTGGTACATTCATTGTAGTGGATCATTATTGTGATGTGCAATTAAACGGATGCAATAAATGTTAGCAGAAAAAAACATCAATAGGCAATTAAATTGATCAGTAATCCAGCAATAAATACTAATCATTAGAAGACAAACAGATCATTATGTAAATAGATTTAGTAGTTAAAAATGTGTACAAAATTGTGTTAACTATTGACGGGATAAATGTAGAAAAAAAGTACATAGGATTAAAATAATAATTTAATGATAATAATTACCTAGCAGATCCACTCGCACTGCGAGATCTACTGTGCGAATGACTTCTAGACTTGGATCTCGATCGGCTTTTGGATTGTGACCGTGATCTAGATCTTGAAACACTTTTTCTTGATCCGCTGGGTGATCTTGATCTTGATTTAGATCTAGATCTTGATCTAGACCCACTCTTCCTTGATCCTGACCGAGATCGAGCTGGTGATCCTGACTTTGATCGTGATCTGGATCTACTATGTCTCGAGCCAGATCTTGACCGTGATCCACTTTTAGATCTAGATCTTGACCTAGATCGTGAACGTGATGGAGACCTTGATTTAGATCCACTTCTAGACCTGGATTTTGATCTAGATCTCGACTTGGAGCGTGAGCTTCTTGATCCACTTCTCGACCTCGATTTGGACCTTGAACGAGATCGTGAAGCTCGTGAGCCTTCTGAGTCAGAGCGTATTCGTCTTTTACCTTTGCTACTACCCGCCTCATTGTCCTTCTTCCTCTCATCTTCACTCTCAGACTCACTAGTTGAAATCGTTTCCTTCGACAAGAACTTGGAGTTACGAATAACTTCAGGCGCAGGTTTCTTTGGCTTCTTTCCACTACCAAGTTTTCTACCCCGTTGGCCTTTGGGTTTGTCGTTGTCAGACCTACGGCTTTTGCGTTCTCTACCCTCACCACTGGCCTTCCTCTTCTTTTTCTTTTCACGCGGAGCGTCATCAGGTCGTCTTTCGTCTCCACCCGAGCCACCACTGTCACTGACATACTGATCAGAGCGTCCTCTCTTGCCTTTCTTGGTGCTCTTCTCCGACGGCATATCTCCAAAAACAAGTACATTTTTAGTTTTCTCCACAAACTCCTGTCGTTTTTGCAACATCGCTTCTTCTTTCTGTCGACGCATCTCTTCAACTTTTTTCTGTTCTTCTGTCTGACGTAATTTAAATGCCTGCCGTTCCTCTTCCTGCTTTTTACGCAACAATTTTTCTTCTTCATCAAGTCTACGTGCCCGCGCAACATGATACTGAGCCTGTGACAAAAGATCTTGACAGCGACGTGCTTCAGCTTCAGCAAGTTGCTCCATTCTGTCTCCATGAGCAGCCAAATACTGAAAGTATTTGTGTGACAATCCTAACTCATGTACTGCTTGAAGTACTGTCGTCAATGTTGATTTCTCGTCTTTAAGTATTTGCGTCGCGAGCCGTTGAAGTACTAATGCAATATTATAAAGCAGTATCGTATCCTGAGGCGCAACACGCCTCGCCTTAAGTAATGTCATTTTAGCTTCCTTCAATTTACCAGCCTTAAAATACGCTCTCGCAAGATACTGCAGTACTTCAACATGATGATATTTATAAAATTTCCTTAAACAATTTTCATACATCTGAATCGCGCTGACAAATTGCTTCTGTTCAACATAAATATGTGCAATATTTAACCAAACGTCACAAAATTCAGCTGTTGCTTCGCGTACTTGTGCAAATATATCACGTGCTTCATTGACACACCCTTTATGAGCCAGTACAGCACCAATTCCATTAGCGGCCCATATATTTTTCGGATCATTACGTAGTACCTGCTTGTACATTGCCAGTGCACGGTCCTGATGACGTTTCTCACGATCTTTATCTTTACCACTCTGATGTAAAGTTTGGAGCCAAATATTGCCCAAGGCAATCAGAGAATAAGCATCGTTACTAGTCGAGGGATTCTTTAAAATACGTTCAAACTTTTTCTGTCCGGGACCCCACTCCATTTTAGCCAGATGTAAATTACCAAGCAGCGACCAAGCATCTGGATGTTCATTATTTATTCTTAGAGCATCTTTAAACCAATCTGAGGCTTCATAAATTTGTCCTTTATCACGCGCCATGCACCCTAATCTCAAGTAACAATCCATGTAATTAGGATGTTCTTTGAGAATATCTTTGTACAATTTTTCAGCACGATCAAAAACACAAAGCGCTTCGTTCAATCGTGCCAAATTGTAGGTAGTTGTTACAGCGATTGAGTTATAATAATTAGGATCATCTTGAGCGTCTGTCTTAGAACGTGCCAATGATTCTTCAAGATTTTTACGTGCCTCTTCTAGATTACCAAGACGATAATGTAGCGCTCCGACGTTATTTAAAATTTCCGGTGGTATTTCAGCTTCAACTTTTTCTTTTAAAATTCTTGTGGCAGTCCCGTAAGCATTTAACGCAGCATTTAAATCACTTTGTTCAAGTATCTGAGCAAGTTCAATCCAAGCTTCAACGTCATCAGGAAATTGTTCAGTAACTTTTCTCAAATGATTTTTAGCAATATCACGTTTAGATTGTGACGGTGAATTTGCATAAAGTGAACCCAATATTTTCATTGTTTCATAGTTACCAGGTTGCACTTTGAGAACCTTTTCAAAGCACTGAGCTGCGTTTTCAGAATCACCGCGATAAACGTACATCTGTCCTAGACCAAAATGGGGCAGTACAAATGCTGACGGTGCAAATTGTGTTGCTTGATAGTAATATTGAAACGCCTGATCGTAATCACCTTGAACGTGAAATGCGCGCGCCAATTGATAACAACTTTCAGCACGCATTGCTTCATTTTCAGTATTATGGAAGGCATGTAATGCAAGATGTTGGACTTTACTGTAATCTTTTTTAAAGAAAAAATGATTAGCCAAGTGATTGAGTACCATTGGATTTGTTGAATCAATAGTATAAGCCTTCGATAACATTTGTACTCCGCTTCTTATATTTTCTGGCTGTTGAAGATTTAATTTTAAAACAGATAAACCAACAAGTGCACCAACACATTGCCCGTCTAGCTGCAAAGCACGTTCGAATGCCAATCGTGCTTTCTCTTGGTTATTTAACTTCATAAAACAGTGTCCCATACCCAGGCGTACTGCTGCTGGACAGTTGGGATTTGTCCTGAGTGCTTTTTTGTAAAACGCCAACGCACCGCGATAATCTTTTTTATTAAAAGCAATACAAGCTTTACCTAAAAGCGACGGAATGTTGTTGGGTGACTGATTTAATACAAAATTAAATTGCGCATCTGCTTGGTCAAGTTTGTCGCCTTCAAGTAAGCAAAAATATGCACGTCCAAGCAAATGGTTTTGATCGTACATTATTATTTTATCAGCAGTAGTGTAGAGTAGTGTTGCTTTGGTGAAAAGATCACGTTTTTTATCTTTATTCTTTTCACGATTAGCCTCCTGGACGTAGTGCGCAGCAAGCATATCCAGGGCTCGCATTTGATCTTTTTCAAAGTCGCGGTAATCGACATTTGCGTCGATACGAGACGACTCAAGAATCTTGATAAAATCATCGATCTTGTGTTGCTTGTAGTACTCCAGCTAACAAATTAATTAATAATATTATTAATAGTACTAAAATAATGATCTTGAAGTTAGCAGACAATTAATAATTTTTGGATTTTTTTTTAACAATTGATTAAAAAAAAAAAAAAAAAAAAAGAAACTAAAAATATGCACATGTAGAAAATTCACAAAACTGTAGGTGCAATTTTCTGCAAATTTTTTTTTTTTAATTTATCGTTTTTAAAAAATCAAAAAATTATTCGACGTCGGCTAATTTCAGTATCATCTAAAATAATAGTAATTTAGAAAATAAAAATATATATTGTGAAATATTTACAGCCAAAGTGACCCAAAGATGTAGTTGAGCTGATTCTGAACGTAAAATAGCGAGGACCTCATCTCCGTCAGGTAACTGTTGAACGCAAAGTTCAATAACCTGTTAAAAAATTAAAAAAATCAATTATGAATATTATAATTATTGTTTATTATGATTGATTATTAATTTCATTGGCATGTCGCATCTTGGAATTAGGATTGGATGAGGTTATATTTTGATAGGTTAAAGCCGGTGGTTTGTTATAAAAATGTTTAATTTAAAAGTGACTTTGGAGGATGATATTTATTAATCATTTTTGGTACTTACCTCGTCGGTATCCTTAAGAGGAATTTCAATTGAAGTCGCCATTGTTTTAGCGATATATATATATTTATTTATTGTAATCACTGATTAACACTATGTTTAGTCTAACATTTTCACATAATGCACAAAACTCAATAATAAAAGAGAAAACAGAAATGAGAAAAACAGGCCGGAGCGCTACTGGCGTCGGTTTATTATTATTATTGTTGCGCTGATAAAGAAGATTTTGATAATTGTCGCAAGTATGATTTCTACTTTATCTATATTGATTATTTAATATCTTGTATATTTTGTGGGTGCGTCGCATTATTCCCCCTGATAGCACGAGTTGATCGTGAAAAAGTTGGTCATTCATTAGTTTCCGACCAACTTGACGACAAGTTGTCAACAACTTTAGATTTTGCAACTTTTGGCTACAAGTTACCGCCAACTTTCTCAGAAAGTTGGCGCCAGTATGGAGCCGCAACTGGAATGCAAGATTTTGAGGAAATTGAAAGTAAACTTACCGTCAACTTATGATCACCAACTTTTGCAAGCAACTTTTGCCACCAACTTTCTCAGAAAGTGTTCGTCAACTTATTGAATTTCCAACTTTTGCCACCAACTTTCTCAGAAAATGTCTATCAACTATTGAAGGTACCAACTGTTGGTGGTCAACTTAGTGTCCAGTTGTGGCTGCAAGGTTCTCGTCAGTTTCTCGCCAACTTGGCTATCAGGGCCGAATCGCCAAAATGCCGAATGAAACTCTTACCATCAGAAAATGCGGTAAAAAAGTTCTCAAGTAAGACAATAGGTGGCTTTACATACCTCTAGCAAGTTAAAATATGATCAACAGGATTTGATAAATACTTGATAAGATTACTAATTTAATTAAAACATAAATAATAATGAAAACAATAAAAAATTTTAAATCTAGAGCAGACACTTGCGCATGCGCACAACTACTATTAGATCAACGGGCATAATTAAAATTTTAATAATTAAATACAAATATAAAAACAAACAAACAAACGCTATTTTTGGTGGGGTATTAACAAACAAATCAAGATAAATGGAAAAAAAATTTAAAAAGATAGAAAATGAGTATAGTCACCGCTACCTTCAAATAAATTTTTAAAAATTTATTTAAAAAAAAAATAAAAAACGAACAAATAATTATTTATAGCAAACATTGACGAACAATCGACGAACAAACGAATTGCTAAAAAAAATTTGCCAAAAATCGAATTTTCCTCGCCAACTTAAGGGAGCTCTTTAAAAGTATCTAAGCTAACCCTGATAGCCAAGTTGGTGAGAAACTGACGAGAAACTTGCAGCCGCAACTGGAACCAAGTTGATCGCAAACAGTTGGTACCTCCAATAGTTGATGGACATTTTCTGAGAAAGTTGGTGGCAAAAAATGTAAATCCAAAAAGTTGACGATCACTTCCTGAGAAAGTTGGTGGCAAAAGTTGCTTGCAAAAGTTGGCAATCATAAGTTGACGGTAAATTTCTTTTCAATTTCCTCAGAAACTTGCATTCCAGTTGCGGCTCCATACTGGCTCCAACTTTCTGAGAAAGTTGGCGGTAACTTGTAGCCAAAAGTTGCAAAATCTAAAGTTGTTGACAACTTGTCGTCAAGTTGGTCAGAAACTAATGAATGACCAACTTTTTCACGATCAACTCGTGCTATCAGGGTATATTTCCACAAAAGTATATAATTTGTTTTAAATAAAAAAAAAATAGTTGCGGTCTTTGATGTTGCGGATAACTTGCCCTGAAATTTGTTTTAAAGTTTTTCTGACTAAATTAATACTTATTCTTTTATTATTATCAATTATAAATCATAATAATATTTCCACGTTAAAAAGTTTTTGAATGTAATTTTAATTTTAACAATTTGAAATGTTTTAGAATTATTTTTGCAATTTAATTAAGACAAAAAATTTTTTACATGGTTTTCTTTAGACTAATTTAATTATTAATTACTTTATATCATTTAAGCATTTTACAACAATTTAAAAATATAAACAAATTTTTTAAATTCCATTATATATATATTAGCTTAAGACTTGATTACCTAATTAGTCAGTTACCTACCAAGATTTACTTTACCGACGGTTGAGTTTTTGTTCGACGTGATGTGAATTGTCTCCTTTTTGAAAAATTCAGCTTAGATACCCTGATAACACGAGTTGATCGTGAAAAAGTTGGTCATTCATTAGTTTCCGACCAACTTGACGACAAGTTATCGACAACTTCAGCTTTTGCAACTTTTGGCTACAAGTTACCGCCAACTTTCTCAGAAAGTTGGCGGCAGTATGGAGCCGCAACTGTAATGCAAGTTTCTGAGGAAATTGAAAGTAAACTTACCGTCAACTTATGATCACCAACTTTTGCAAGCAACTTTTGCCACCAACTTTCTCAGAAAGTGATCGTCAACTTTTTGGATTTACAACTTTTGCCACTAACTTTCTCAGAAAATGTCCATCAACTATTGGAGGTACCAACTGTTGGTGGTCAACTTAGTGTCCAGTTGCGGCTGCAAGTTTCTCGTCAGTTTCTCGCCAACTTGGCTATCAGGGTATACTTTTAAAGAGTTTGTTAATCATACTATTTGTTTTTTTCATGTTGGTATTTTTCAAGAAATTTTAAATATCCTCGTCCCTCATTGTAGTCGCGATGGTGATAGGAAGTTTTAAGAAAGTTTCTTTCATTTTTATTATCTAAGATAAATAGAGTGAACGCTTTATTCTTACTTTATCTTTCCCATTGTTTTGATACAAGAATAATGACATCCATCCCTCTTCTCTCAATAATTGCAGTTCTAAGTACCATGAATTTTCAGTTTTGCCATTTATGGTAAACTGAGATGATTTGAGCTTCACTGTTTCTTCATCGTCTTTAGTATAGACTCAATAAATGGTATTATTTTATCAATTTCCCATTTATAAATTACTTTGTGCTCTTTGGAATGGGAATAACCTAAGATTTCCATATTGCTCAACAACTAAGATTTGAAACTCAATTCTTGCAATTAAATTTATTGTACCTATATTTATCAATAGTTTATAATTGTAATAATATATACTAATGAAATATTAATTACTGTGTTACTGATTAATGAGATGAAAAATATAACGACTTTTGACTAGAGATGTCAAAGTCGATTTGGATTTTAATTTTATTTTTAAAAAAAATATCGATTTTTTAGAATCGACAAATATAACAAAGATACTACCGTTCATCCACTCGAGTGTGAATAGAAAAACAACTGAAGACGTGTCTTAAGAATTCAAAAAATTTTGAAATAAATAAATAAAATGTAAGTAGGAAAAAAAATAAATAATGCGTATTCAGATAATTAAAAAATCAGCTCGCGTATTTTTTTACATTTTAATATTTTAATTAATTTATTTATTCATTTAAAATTTATAAATTGTCTGATGTCTGCTACATTTGCACTCATATAAAATGACACGTAATTTTTGAATTACAAAAAATAAATTTGATTAATTGTTCAATCATAAAAACAAATTAAATAATAATTTTGAAAATATTTATTACAAAAAAAATAACCTTTTTTTTAATTTTCGCTCGTTTTTTAACTTTACGTTGAATGTAAGTTAATTTGTTTTTTTTAATTTTTTATTACTAAGAAGTCAACTTAAATTCATTATATTTTTACAGGTAAATAATTTATTTCGAAATAGATCTATTATTCATATGAATTTCAAATGTATGAATCATTCTGTCCTAGTTAAAGTTATTAATAAAAATTATTTACTTTAACTTCAAACAAACTGTTACACAATGTATATAAGCAAGTACATAAGCTCATAACTATATTTTTAAATAATTAGCTATATTCAAAAATTTATTTGAGTATTTTAATTCGAAATGAATTTAAACTCGTATTATACTACAACTAAGTTTTAGTTAATGTACTTTCAAGTATAAGCTTTTTATTAAACGCTCAACAAAAGTATAGCATACTATTGTAATTTTAAATATCTTTACTAATTACTTTTACTTCTTATTACTCTTTGGCACCTTTTTTTCACCCATGCGATATGTTCGATTGCAACAAATATTAAAAAACTGTACAAAAAAATGTAAACTATTACTTGTTGATTATTTTTGTGAATAAATATAAGGTATCGATGATAACTTTATAGGGGGGACCTATCTAATTAGCATCAAATATTGGTGTAATTGTATTAAAATAAATAATACGTTTTATGTTTTCAAACAATCTGATTATTTGTTAGAGAATATTTATTAGAAAAAAAGATATGAAAGTACAAAAAATTTCTACAAAGTCCACAATCGTCACTGAAGAATTTTTTGAACTTACATTTGACAGTAACTTTGAAAAATAGAGTTAAAATAATGTTACTTTATATGAATTAATTTTTACTTAATGTAATAAAAAATTAAAAGCTATTCACACTATAATGTCTATTCTGATTGTTAATCTAAAAAGAGTATATTTAAATACAGGAGGTATCGAATGTATTGAGATCTTATTTTTTAAAACTAAAATTTATTAGATTTACAAAACAAGTATCAACTATTTTAAAAATAAAAAATAAAAATATTAATAAGTCGTTCCACTGAAATCTTGTCCTCTATTTAACCAAGTCCTTTCTGGTAATAGCTTCTAATGTGGCAAGAATTTTTCATCTGTTGAAGCTTGTAGCAAATAAAAAACTAATATGATTTGAAATGTTAATGAATGAATAAACAAATAAAATAGATAAAAAAGTATTGTACCATTAATTTTCCTTCAAGTTTCCTAATTTTTTAAATAATTTTAATAATAACAATGGTTTAGTTTTATCCAATACTTCATACTCTGGAGTTTCAATGACATCTGTGAAATTTCTTATTATAAATTCAAAAATAAACTCCAGTAATTGATTAGCATTATGCAGATCTGTCAAAATCATCAGTTTAATTGCATTATCAATAGTGGCTGACTTCGATAATGATTCTTCGCATAAACTTTTTAGCTTCAGCAATTGATATTTATCAGCCGATTCTAATAAAGACTCAGCATCCGCATCCAAATTATCAATATTATCAGTATATATAAATTTTAAAATTTTTTCAAATATTTTTGGGTCTATATCAGGGATAGTCACAGCATTTTCTTCTTTTTCCTTCATCTCATGAGTGAACATTGCAAAAAATACTGGGCTACGAGTTGACAAAATGAGCTTGAGAGCTTTAAACAGTTCATCACCTATAGCTAAAATTACATCACTGTTTGTTTTGCTATCATAAAGTTCTTTGAGATCATCGGTTATCTGACACTTTGCAATTGAAACTCAGCAGGAATTATTTTATAATCGTCATAAATAGTTAGTTCAACACATAGAGTTAGAGTATCATTTAGTAAAATCTCATCTTTATTTTCTAGTAACTGTTTTATTTCAAGAAACTGTAAACATCCTCGTTCTTCAGATTTACTGCTAGTATTATAAGTTTTTAAAAATTTCCTTTCATTTTTGTTATCTAAAATAAACAGTGAGTACTTTATTCTTATTTTATTTTTTCCATCATTTCGACACAAATATAATGACACCCATTCCCTTTTTCCTGTTGCCTCGTCAAATTCAACTCGCAGGAGTAAATGCCATAAATTTTCAGTTGTAGCACTTGTTCTAAATTTAGTTGACTTAGATATTATTAAGTCAGTATCGTTTCTACAACATTCAATAAATGATGTTACTTTATTAATTTTCCACTTATAAATTATTTAATGCTCTTTGGAATCGGAGTAACCTAAAATTTCCATGTTGCTTAACAATAACTAATACTTGAAACCTAATTCTTCTAATTAAATTTATTTTATAATTAGTTGAGTATGTTTATTCATTTATTAATAATTTATTATTAAAATAATATGTTTCTGTTAAAATAATTATCACTCCGTTACTTTGACTACTCTGAGAGAAAAAATGTAACGACTTTTGGTTTTGTAACAGTCCATTGAGTCCTAAAGCATAATTATAATTTTCACTAATTATTACAGTAGCGCTATCTTTTAATGGTAATAGAATTTCGCGCGATTTTCAAATTACAACGAATTAATTTTACTAACAGTTTAATAATGAAATAAAATTAAATAATAATTTTGAAAATACTTGTAGAAAAAATAACTATTTCATCATTTTTCCTAGTATATTACTTCTAAAGATGATTATTTTTTTTACAAAAATTTAATTATTTCTTTTAGCGAGTATCCTGATAAACATTTATGAGTGTGAACACGTAGCTGACTGACAATTTTTTTAACAAAAATTGTTAAGATGAATGTAAGTTAATAATATTTTTTTTTTTATTACTGAAAAGTAACTTGAATTCAATATATTTTTACAAATAAATAATTTATTTTCATCGCATATATGAATTTATAATTAAGCTTTACTAAGTCTTCATAGTTTTTAGTCAACTTAATAAATGTTTCAGATAGCAAAATGACACGTCTTAATGAATTCTGAATGAGTTCCTGTTTATGATTTGGACGCCTCATGAACATCATTTAATATCTTAAAGGTCCTTAAGAAGTTCTCAAGATGTCGAATGAGTCACCTAATAGCGAGCTCAGTAAGACTTCATGATGAATTTACCATGACATCTTTAAGGAACTCCTAATTTTGACTTCATATAAAAGTTAAAAAAAGAATACATTTAGACGTCAAAAAACTGATGTCTTATTTATGGAGTCTTAAAGAACTCTTAATTAAGAGTTCTTAAAAATTACACTTTTAAAAAGTCGTCACAAGACTTCTTGATGACTTCATCAAAAAGACGTCGTAAAGCAGTCATTCCGACTTGAATGCCGTCTGGGTAAGTTAATAATATTTTTTTGTATTACTGAAAAGTAATTTAATTTCAATATATTTTTACAAGTAAATAATTTATTTTTATCGCATGACGAATTTATAATTAAGCTTTACTATGTCTTCATAGTTTTCAGTCAACTTAATAAATGTCCCAGATAGCAAAATGACGTCTTAATGAGTTCTGAATGAGTTCCTACTTATGATTTGGGCGTCTCATTAGGGCTCGGCCGTACCTAACGAAATGTCGAATTTAAGAATTCTAATATTACTTTTTGAATATTTATGGGACTCGGATGATAAAAATCTTCCGAGGAAGTTCGTCTTCTGCTTTTAGTCGGAAGCTAAGAAAATTGCTGTTATGATAATTATTTAATAAATAATTAGAATTCTTAAATTCGGGATTTCGTTAGGTGCGGTCCAGCCTTAACATCTTAAAGAAGTCCTTCAGAAGTTCTCAATAATAGTGAGCTCAGTAAGACTTCAGTATGAATTTACCATGACGTCTTTAAGGAGCTTCCAATTTTGACTTCATAAAGAAGTTTAAAAATGAACACATTTAGACGTCACAAAACTGACGTCTTATTTATGGAGTCGTCAAGAACTTTTCATTAAGAGTTCTTAAAAATGACATCTTTAAGAAGACATTATAAGACTTCTTGAGGACGCTTTCAAAAAGTCGTCGTAAAGTCGATTTGAGTGCTGTCTGGGTGGTATAGTTTCATTAATTTCCCATTTATAAATTACTTAGCGCGTTTTTTGGAGTAGGAATCATTGGAAATTTCCATTTTGTCTAATAACAAATACTTGAAATTCAATTCTTTTAATTGAATTTATTTTAGAATTAGTTGAGTATATACATTTATCAATAGTTTATTTTTATAATGACGGTATATTTTATTGACAAAATATTGATCAGTGCTACTAATTACTGATAAAAAATTTAACGATGATGCTAATTTTATGATGTACGTACTTAATTTGCATTAAATATTGTAGTAATTATAATTAAATAAGTAATAACAATTTGAATATATGTTAGAAAATATTTATAAAAACAAACAGATATGAAAGTACAAAAATTTCTACAAGTCCACAATCGTCACTGAGGAATTTCTTATATATACGCTTACATTGGGCACTAATTTAAAAATATATGAAAATAAAGTAATGTTACTTTGTACAAATAATTTGTTACATAATATTAAAAGATATTTATACAGTTATGTATACTTAAGTTTTACTTCCTAAAATTATTTATTAATATACAAAAAAAAAAAAAAAACGAAACTCAAATGCCGTTCTTTTATTGAGTACTTCGTGTACAACATCCCAATTATTTTTCATATGTTGAAGCTGAAAAAAAAAAAAAATTAAGTCAATCGAATTACAAATAAATAAATAAAAAAAAAAATAAAAATAATAAGCATATACCGTTACTCTTCATCGAAGTCGCTAATTTTTTAATTAATTTTGATAATAACAGTGGTTTAAATTCCTCTAACATTTTATACTCTGGAGTCCCAATAATAGCATCGATATTTTTTGTTATCAATTCAAGCGCATATTCAAATAATTGATTAGCATTATGTAGATCTGCTAAAACCATAAGTTTAATGACATTATCAACCCTGCATGATTTAGATAATGATTCTTCGCATAAACTTTTTAGTTTTCGCAATTGATATTTATCTGCAGCTTCTAATAAATACGCAGCATCCGCATCCAAATTATTTATCTCGTCGGTATAAATAAACTCCAGCATTTTATTGAAAATTTCAGGTTCTATATCAGGTATAGCAACTTCGCCGTCTCTATTTTCCTTCATCCCATGCGAGAACATTGCAAAGAACACAGGACTGCGTGTTGACAGTATGAGCTTGTGAGCTTTAAATTGTTTATTGCCCACAACGAAAATAACGTCACTATTTATTTTACTATCATAGAGTCCTTTAAGATCATCAGTGATTTTGCGCTGTGGTGTTTGCAACGAAATTTTAGTAAGAAATGATTGATAATCGTCATAAATCGTTAGTTCAACACAGACAGTTAAGGTATTATTCGGTAAAAATTGATCTTTGTTTGTCAATAACTCTTCTATTTCAAGGAATTTAGCAATTCCTCGTCCAACTGTAAAGTCCCGAATGCCACCAGAAATTTTCATAAATTTTCTTTCATTTTGGTTGTCTAAAATAAAGAGTGATAACTTTACTCTTCCGTTATCTTTCCCATCTTTTCGACACACATATAGTGATATCCATTCCCTTTCTTGTAATAGACTCAGTTGTAAATACCATGAATTTTCAGTTTTGCCATTTGTAGTAAAGCTAGGTGAGGTGAGCTTTGCTGTCTCGTTATCGATATCAGCAGATGACTCAATCAATGATGTTATTTCATTAATTTCCCATGTATAAATTACTTGATGCTTTTGGCAATGGGAATATCCTGAAATTTTCATATTGCTCGACAATAACTAATACTTACAATTCAATTCTTTTAATTAAATCTACTTCAGAATCAGTTGACTATATGTATTTATCAATAGTTTATAATTACATTGATATATACTGACAAAATATTAATCACTGAGTTGCTAATTACTGAGATGAAAAATATAACGACTTTATACTTTGTAACTTAAGCGCACTGTCGTGTGATCGAATACTCTATAGATTTCTAGTGTAGGTCTGCCAGATTTAATAATTAAGAATTTAACACAAGATTTTAACAATAAATAATTATAGAACTTATTTACACTTTGTACACTATAAATTGTTATAGAGGAAACGAGACGTTAGTACAATGCGTTTGAAATAAATCACGTGTAACTTTAAACACGTGGTCTGAGCGAATGCGCTCGAACAAATTTAAATTAAATATATTTAAATTTACAGCGGCAAACCGATATTCTCAACGAATAGTTGCCTTTAATTTACAAGCTATTTATTGAGAAAATATTAAACTTGCAGAGCAGTTATAAAGCGTTAGAATATTTAATAAAATATCAAAGAAAGCGTAGCAGTAATGAATCACGAGGCGAAGCAGTTGAACACAAGCTAATGACTAATGACTGAAGCTGAAGCCCTAAATCTATTTTTTTTCATAAATAATCTGGATATGGATAGGTTTTTCTCCCACCATTTTCCTACAATTTAATCATTCCTGCGCATGCGCGCTAGTGCAAAGTCATAGATTTTATTATAGCCAATTAGTGGGAGAAAAGCCCATTCTTTGCAGACTTAATGACCCTAATACAGTCGAACTCCATTAACTTGGACAGTTAGTTCATGGAGGAGCGGAAATTTCTTGGAATTACCAAGTTAACGAATGTCCCTTCTTCCTTAAGAAGTAAACTATGGCGCATGCGCTCTTATATCTACAATTACCCTAGTGGGAGTATTAATCAATTATGGAGCAAATTTTGAGCAAGTCAAGGAAAATACATCGAAATATTATACCAATATATACTGTGATTTCAAGATCTTAACTAAGATACCTACTAGGGAGGCGACATTAATTTGTACCGGGTTGTGTCGCCCTCAGTGGGAGACCGCGTAGCTTGTAGTGGGGGTTAAGATTGAGGGGAAGTTCCGAGATAATGGAATTGGAGTTAATGAAGTTCGACTGAAGCCACTTTCCACATTTTGTTAAATGTCCGTCAAGTTCGGGCTTTTCCGTTTTTGGCGATTTGTATACCTTAATAGCAGTTTGCTTCAGCAAAAGTTTACTTTACAAAAGTTTCCTTGAATTTTTCGTAAAATTTCCGTCAACTTCAGACTTTTCCATTTTTTAAACTAATTACTTTTACTTATTATTATATCTAGCACATTAATTTGTTTTTCACTCATGCAATATAATCAGCGACGACAATGATTAGAAAACTATATAAAAAAATGTAAACTATCACTTTCTGTTTATTTATGTGAATAACTATAAAGTATCGATGCTAATTTTATATCTACGTATTTGATTTGCATTAAATATTGGGGTGGTTGTAGTTAAATAAAGAATACGTTATATTTTTTCAAACATTTTTACTTAATTTAGTAAAAAATTAAAAAATATCTATACTTAATGTGTATTTTAATCATTAATCTAAAAACAGTATATTTTAAATACTGTCAAAATATCAGTATATATAAGAAACTCTTATTTTTTAAAAATAAAAATTAATAGATGTACGAAACAAGTATTAATCAGTTTTTACAATAAAATATCAAAATTTCAACCAGTCATTCTACTCCAATCTTGTCCTCTTATTAACCGGGTACTTGCCGTAAATAGCTTCTAGTGTACCAAGTATTTTTCATTTTTTGAAGCTAAAAGAAAATAAAAAACTAAAGTGATTTGAAACGAAATTGAATAAATAAATAAAATAGATAAAAAATAATGTACCGTTAATTCTCATTCAAGTCTGATGCTAATTTTTTAATTAATATTAATAACAACAGTGGTTTAGTTTTTGCTAGTTATTCATACTCTTGAGTTTTAATAATATTTTTAATGTTTTTTATCATAAATTCAAAAATAGACTCCAGTAATTGATTAGCATTATGCAGATCGGCTAAAATCATCAATTGAATCGCATTTTCAATACTGGTTTTCTTAGATAACGATTCTTCGCATAAACTTTCGAGGTTCGTCAGTATAAATAAACTCCAGCATTTTATTAAAAATTTCAGGTTCTATATCAGGTATAGCAACTTCGCCGTCCCTATTTTCCTTAATCTTATGGATGAACATTGAGAAAAATACAGGAGTTCGAGTTGACAGCCCTCGCGGACTTGGAATCACTGTAAAATCACAGTGAATTCACTTTCACCGTAATTTGACGGTGTATTTATGGTAATTTCATAGTGATTTTGTGCCATTGTGTCATTGTGATTTAGTAGTGATTTTACTGCGAGTTTACAGTAAATTTATGGTGATTTCATCATAATTTCACAGTAAATTAATGCTGATTTCACAATAATTTCACAGTAAAGTAATGGTGATTTCACAGTAAATCAATAGTGTTTTCACCATGATTTCGCAGTGAATTAATAGTGATTTCCCCATGATTCTACAGTAAATTAATGGTAATTTCACCATGATTTCACAGTAAATTAATGGCGATTTCACCATGATTCCACAGAAAATTTATGATGATTTGCCTATAGTTTTATGGTGATTTTAGAATAGCAAAAAAAAGTTGTTCAAACATTCTTCAACTTTTTTATGTACTTTTTTTAAATAAACTGAATTTTTGTATCATGATGGACATTTTTGATTGTTTGTATTCTTTTTTTTTTTATTTCAAAGTTCTCTGAACACTTGAAAATTTTCAAGATGTGTTTTGAGAAATAAGTTTAATGGAAAAAATTGCAAAAAGCTTCAGTGTTTGATATTATAGAATGACAAAACAAATAAAAAATGGTAGTCATTGAAAATTTTTGTTTTTTTTTTTATTTGAAAAAAAAAAGGATGGTAGGTTTTAATAATTTTTTTGTATTTTTTTCCACAGTGAATTTCCAGTAAATTCACAGTGAATTTACTGTAAGTTCATTGGAAATTCACTGCTCATTCACTATATATTCACTGTATATTCATTGTGAATTTACTGTAAGTTTACTGGAAATTCACTGTGGATTCACTGTGCCCTGATAGCACGAGTTGATCGTGAAAAAGTTGGTCATTCATTAGTTTCTGACCAACTTGACGACAAGTTGTCAACAACTTTAGATTTTGCAACTTTTGGCTACAAGTTACCGCCAACTTTCTCAGAAAGTTGGCGCTAGTATGGAGCCGCAACTGGAATACAAGTTTTTGAGGAAATTGAAAGTAAACTTACCGTCAACTTATGATCACCAACTTTTGCAAGCAACTTTTGCCACCAACTTTCTCAGAAGTGTTCGTCAACTTATTGAATTTACAACTTTTGCCACCAACTTTCTCAGAAAATGTCCATCAACTATTGAAGGTACCAACTGTTGGTGGTCAACTTAGTGTCCAGTTGCGGCTGCAAGTTTCTCGTCAGTTTCTCGCCAACTTGGCTATCAGGGTGAATTGGCTCTGGTATCACACTAAAATCACTGCAATATCACTGTGAGGTAACTATGAATCGACTGTGATAACATAATAACCCTGATAGCCAAGTTGGCGAGAAACTGACGAGAAACTTGCAGCCGCAACTGGACGACGGGTTGACCGCCAACAGTTGGTACCTCCAATAGTTGATAAACATTTTCTGAGAAAGTTGGTGGCAAAAGTTGTAAATTCAATAAGTTGACGAACACTTTCTGAGAAAGTTGGTGGCAAAAGTTGCTTGCAAAAGTTGGTGATCATAAGTTGACGGTAAGTTTACTTTCAATTTCCTCAAAAACTTGTATTCCAGTTGCGGCTCCATACTAGCGCCAACTTTCTGAGAAAGTTGGCGGTAACTTGTAACCAAAATGACCAACTTTTTCACGATCAACTCGTATTATCAGGGAAGATCACTGCGAAACCACTATCGAATCATTGTGAGATAACCATAAAACTACAGTGACCAAATGGCACAAAATCACGGTGATTTCACTGTAATTACATCATGGTCTCGCAATGTTTTCACTATAATCTCACTGTGATTTCACTGTGATTTTACAGTGATTCCAGGTCCGCGAGGGGCATAAATACACCAGATCACTAGGTTTAATGTAATTGCACTTGTCGTGTAATGAGTGTAATGTTGCTAGAGCTGTAGCGACTAAGTACAATGTATGCATTTGTGTGTATGTGTGTTGAGTTTAGCGCAAGTGTGTTTTTATTAAGTGTTTTTATTTCCGGACGGTAGGGCCACGTCTTAGTAGCTTTCATTGTTGAACTCGGCAGTACAGGCGTGAGCGAGGCTACGATTTCGCCACAAAATTTTCGCTGACAATCCTGATGTCCCTAGTATTTGCTACGCTCTGGTCGCTTTGGTATCCTTGTAAACTAAATTTAATTATTTTAAATTAATGAGTTAATAATCTCTTTCATTGGAATTTTTGAATTTTATTTCTGCTGGATAATTTTTTGAATTAATAATTTTGAATTGCTGATTTTCGAAACGTTAACTAAAAATTTTGATTAATTAAACCAAATTAGAACCTATCAATTATTTGTGGAACGTCGATAAAACAAGGAGAGGTAATTTTTGTTCATTTTACGTACATTAAAAACTAATTATATTAGAATTTATTTGAAAAAAAAAAAAAAAAAAAAAAAAAACATATAAATAGATAATTGCATTTTCTATTTAATACTACAAGATAAATGGAAATATTTATAAAAATTGTTATGAATAAAACAATAATTCAAAAAATTAATATATTTTTTGTATAAATTTGCAAATTCCAATATGGATTCTTAAGTTGATTTTTTGTTGATCGAGTTCTTTGCTAGAAAACAACTTTATTTTATGATATTAAAATTAACAAACAGCTAACAATTTTAAAATTTTTGAATTTTCAAGTTTAATAATAATAAAAAATCATTTTAAATATTCAATTCATTGATTTAAAATAAAAAACTGTCCGCTGATTACACACCTTTTCTTCATGATAGTAAAGTTAGTAGACTTCTGAGAATTTTCGAAACTGTAAAATAATAAATTAAAATGTTTATAAAATAAAAATAAAAAAATGCATGTTTAAAAAATTTAAGATTCAGTAGATACGTTTTTTTAAATTTTATTGTTTTCATTATTTAATTTTTTTATATGTAACACATAGATAATAAAAAAATTGTCATACTTAAGTATGTCTGCTACATTTACACTCATTTTTTTTTTTTATTTAGAATTAGTAATTTTTATCAATTTAAAAGCCATTTAATCATTTAAAACAGATGAATGAACCATTCAAATACTTTTTTATATATCCTGTAAAATTTATTACCAAAAATGAAAAAATTAACAGAAAATATGATAAATATTTTTTTTTTCACTAATTTTGATAAAAATCATTTATTTTATCATCAACCAACGAATTTAAAACTTTTTAATATTTTTTATAATTCTTATAAATTTTTCAGATCAACGACAATCCCATCGCCGGATTTTGGTTACATCATTAAATTATATTACAATTGGTAAGAAAATATATTTTAGTAAAACTCATTAACAAAAGGTAATTATTAATAATTTTTATTTTTACACTAGAAATGACAACCAGAAAGATCAATAATAATTTGCCTTCTCAAATGACGGCAACCGAAGAACCGCCAAGTAAAAAAACTAAATATTCCAAACTCCGTAATATAATACCAGAAGAAGAAATGGATGTTGACACTGAACCAGAATTAACTCTTCCCGTTGCGATTAAAAATGAAGACATCAGAGCAATTGACTATTTATTGAATAAAAAAATTGACGTTAACATTAATCAAGAATCTTCTCCACCGGCTCTTGATCTAGCCGTCGAAACACAAAATTCAGAAGTAATTAATAAGTTAGTTGACCATAAAGACGATATTGCATTATTAATGAAAATAAAACAGCTTTGCATCTTGCTGTTGAACAAATTAACAAAGCAATGGTCGAAATACGTCAAAAACCTATAATAAATGAAAGAAAAGTAAACTTAAGAGATCAAGGTCATCCGACACATCTTAATGTGGCCATCAAGTCTGTTTACTTTGAGAGACTTCGACTATTAATGAACTCTGTTGAAGATATCAAAGAAATCGTTAGTATATTTCATCCACTGTATTATGCAGCCCAATATAATGCTGTCGAAGAAGCTGAGTATTTAATTGCCCAAGGTGCTGATGTTGAAACTTTTAATAATAATTCATCGTCGCCATTTTATCAATGCACGCCATTAAGCGTCGCGATTAATTGTGGAAGTTTTGAAATGGCTCAATTACTAATAAATAACCAAGCTAGCGTTCACACTCAGACAAAATGGGATAAAAAACCAATAGACTTAGCTATCGAAAAAGGCAATTATCGGATATTCAAATTATTGATTGACTCTGGAGCGACTGTGGATTTGTCTTACCAAGATATGAATCGATCACACTGGGCAGCTTATCATAATTAATTGGATATCGCTGAGTATTTATTTTCCATAGGAGATGATATTCATTCTAATTGTCTCCACAGATTGTCAGACTTTTATCAGTATACTCCATTACATGTTGCTATTCAGCAAGGAAGTTTCGAAGTTGCTCAATTCCTTCTTAGTAAAGGTGCCGATGTTAACATTTGTGGAAAAAATGGCGAAACACCGCTTAAAATTGCCATTGAAAAGAAGAATTCTGAACTATTTCAGTTACTCTTCGATGCTGAAGCTAAAATACATAATTGTCCGAATGAAGATTCACCTTTACATCAAGCTGTTGCTGAAAATAATCATTACGTTACGAAGTTTTTACTCGAACGTGGATTTGATGTTAATGTAATATGTAAATGTCCAGTGTCTAAATATTCAGGCTACACGCCACTGCAACTTGCCGTAAGCACAGAAAATTTGGAAATTATAAATTTATTATTCAAATATAAAGCGGATGTTAATAAAAACACTAAAAAATTAGGATCAGTCATTGGAATAGCTGTGGATCAAAGTAATTATGAGTTGTACGAGTTGTTATTAAAAGCTGGTGCAGATATTAGAAAATCTACAAATATGACACTCTTACATAGAGCTGTCGGTGTAAACAATTATCGTATAGCTGATGATTTAATTGAACGCGGTGCAGATGTTAACGTAATTAAGAGATTTGAAACTTCAAAGTACCGTGGTTGCTCACCGTTACGGTTACAAATTTCAATTATGAATGAAAATAAAGAAATCGCATCATTGCTTCTTGAAAAACAGGCAAAAGTTCATGATAAAAAGTTTGTTGAAACTCCACTTGGTATCGCTTGCGAGTGCGGTAATTTTGAGTTAGTCAAGATACTTGTCAACGCAGGCGCTGACATTAATAAAATTTCTAACAAAGCGATGCCATTGTACTGGGCCGTTTATAAACAAAACTATCAAATTGTTGAATATTTAATTGATTGTAATGCTCATGTTAATATTTTTTGTAAAGACGAAACCTTACTTTATCACGCAGTAAGTAGTGGTCATATAAAAATAGTTGAGCTTTTGCTTGAAAATGGTGCCAAAGTAAATGCAATTAATGATTCGGGTGAAACAGCTCTTATCGCAGCGGTTCTAGGAAATAATTTAGAGCTGATGAAAATTCTAATCAATGCTGGAGCTCAGGTGAATTTACGTAACAACAAACATCATTTACCATTACACCGGGCAGTTCAGCGTAGAAATTATAGTATTACTCGATATTTAATCGAACAAGGAGCTGATATTAATAGTGTTCGCTTTAACAGAACGCCACTGACTCATACTTGCTCCATTGGGAGTAAAGATATAGCTGAGCTTTTGATTAAAAATGGAGCTGTCATTGATGATGGAAGAGTATGTATGACAGCTCTCGGCATAGCTTGTCAGCAGGCTGATTTCGAATTAGTTGAGTTACTAGTAAACTTTGGAGCGAGTGTTGATTTTCTTTCCGGTGATGCGACTCCGTTATATTGGGCAGTTAAATCGAAAAATTTGAATTTTGTCAAGTATTTTATTGATTATGGAGTTAAAGATATTAATGCTGGTCATTGGGGTAATACCCCATTGTTCTCAGCAATTGGAAATCAAGACCTAAATATAGTTGAACTCTTACTTGAACACCGAGCTACAATGGATAATAATGGTCCTGTGGCTCTTGGATTGGCTATCAAGACTCGTAATTTGAAATTAGTTGAATTAATATTACATGCTGAGGGTTCAGATATAAATGCTCCGGGTCTCGGTACTCAAACGCCATTGGAAATTTTGGTACAAGATCAAAATGTAGAACTGATGAAGCTTTTACTTAATTATCGAGCTAATATTGATTTTATAACTAGACAAAGTAGGAAATTTATTTTTCATGTTTTACACGTAGGAACTATCGAAATGCAGAAGATAATATTATCTGAAAATATTGACATTAATTGCAGAGATATTAATGATAAAACACTCTTATTGGCTGCTATTAGAAAGAGATCATTTCGAATAACTAAACTTATACTTATGAGAGAAGATTTTGTCAATATTAATGATGTCGCCCAGGGCGAGTCTGCGCTTCATGAGGCTGCTAAACAGGCATATCCGTTGATATTGAATCTTTTATTAAATGCTGGAGCTGATGTTAATCTTGTAAATAAAGCCGATCAAACGGCTATAAATACAACCAATATTGAGAGAATTAAAAAAATTATTAGGGAACACATGGTAAAATTGAAGGCCGCTGGTTGGTCTATAATTAATCAAAATAGAAAGGCAATCAAGCACACAAAAGGGTTGTACGATTTTTATATTGAATGTTTAAAAGAAGTCGAATTAATGAAAAATTTGAAAATTGACAAAACTATCATGAATTATTATGATGTTATGCATATGAAACAACATGAAATGGCAGTTAAATTAAATAATTTTAACGATGAAACTTTAAATGAACAAGAGTTGCAGTTACAATTTCCTTTGTATGGTCAGATAATTTACTATCGTTTAGTTAAAAGCTTACAAAGAAAGAAATTGTTAAATACAAGCACTAATGTATTTGGTACATTACTTTCTGGTCAACTACCGTTCGATATTATAAGAGCAATTAATCCTTATTTAAATAATAGAGATCTTAAAGCTTTATCTCTGTGCTAAAAAAACAATTTTTTTTTTTTTCATTTTTGTCACCCAAGTTAAGCAGCATCGAGCATGATTGCTACTTGGCTGAGTGGCTTAGCCACGCGTTGAACTCGATCGGAGGTATCTGACCGTTAGGCGCGGGATGAGGACGGAAATAAGGATTGGTAAAATGGGAATTTTATTAATCACTAGAGCTTCAACCAAACCGAACTGTACTGGCGATGGTTTTCTCTGTGAATTTCCTTGCCGCTATACTCACCACAGCCAAGTTGGGGTAGCGTATCGCCGTAATGGTACAGTACAGTATAAGCCCAAGTCGGGCAACAGCTGCGAAATAAAAAGCTAGAAAAAGTGAAGCAGTTGCGATATAAAGGCAAAAAGTGTAAAAGGCCGTAAATGCGGCTATACATTGGAACAATTAAAAACAAATCTGAAAGCCGCCTGACCCTGCAGGCCAGCCCCAGAACTTCCACACATATACGTGGACGTCCATCCGGGAATGGTCAGAATAGTTTCCCAGGACCTTAAAACATTAAGATCTGATGAAAACTCGATTTTCGGAAATCGGACCGAAACCAATAACTTCCCTTTTTTTGAAAATTTGCAATTTTCTTAGCGGGAAGTTTCAAAAAATTAAATTAAATAAAATTTACATTTGTAATAATAATATTTATAAAATTACATTTATTCAAATAATCAATTAATAAAATATTTCTGTGTGTATAACAATGTGTGTGTTTTTTTTTAAATGTCAAATAAATAAATCAATTGAAATCCGAGTTTGTATTTATTGTATTAATTATAATACTTCATTGACGTATAAAAATAAGTATAAGACAATGATTACAGTGAAATGAGTTGCTGGAGCAAGTTTTCGTTGAAACTTTCAGTATTTTTAAATATTACATTAATAATAAAAATAGTTTATAGATAAAAAAAAAAGTTCAATTTAACTTTCGATCCTATTGACTTAAGTACGGTGGAGCTTTAGAACATCAGCTAAAACAATGTAAACAAAAATAAATAAAAGACATAGAAAAAATAATGATCTCTACCCTCTAATTTTAATTAAATCAGATAATTTTTTAAGTAAAATCGATAATAAGACCGGTTTAGACTTTTCTAATGTTTTGTAATCTTCAGTTTTCATTATACTATCGATATTTATTACAAGGTAATTGACGACGGACTCCATCAGTAGATTCGCATGATATTGATCTGCTAACATTAATAATTTAATTGCATTTGCATTAATTAATGATTCGCGAAGCGATTCCTCACATGATATCTTCAGTGTTTGTAATTTAAATCTATCAGCAACTTGTAGTAGAGTTACAATTTTGCTGTCCAAATCATCAACTTTATCAGTATAAATAAATCTCAACATTTCTCGGAATATTTTGGGAGCTACATCACTTATCATCAATATATTATTGTTACTTTCTTGCATTCTGTGGAGAACTGAAGCAAGTACTGGACTTCGTGCTGATAAAATTGTCTTATGCGCATGAAACTTTTCGTTGCCAACAATTAAAATCACATCGACATTTATTTTTTTATTAAAGAGTTTCTCAAAATCATCAACTATTTGAGGCTTCAGAATTTTTAATGGAACTTTCATTGTAGTTGATATATAATCTTCAAGTACAACAAGATCCACACATAATGTCATAATATTATTTGGTAGTAAACTGTCTTTATTTTCCAACAACTTTTTTATTTCCAGAAATTTATTAGAAACCCAACTTTCATTAAGTTTGAATACTCGACTTGATGTTTTAATACTTACTTTTTTTTCATTATTATTATTATTATTATCTAAAATATATAAAGAATATGTTGCTCTTACTGATTCTGTATCGCTGTGTTTTAAATACAAAAATACTGACAGCCATTCTTTGACTTGTGTTACTTCGTTATTTTTAAATTTTAGTCTCAAGTACCAAGCGTCATTTATTTTAGCACCTGTTGAAAATCCAACAGATTCAACTTTTACGTCATCTGTACACGTGAGAGATGAATCGATGAATTAAATTGATCTATTTTCCATTCGAAAATAATCTTATGTTTTTTCATTGACGAATAAGATCTCTTCATTTTTTAAAACAATCTGCAATTTTGAAATATTATTTAAACATCAAAAAGTACATCATTTTTTATACATTTTATATGAACGTTTATATTATTAAAACCTGAATAGTTTGTGTGACAAATTTTTGTCGAATTTACTTCTGAGTAAACTATTATTGTTTTGTTGATTTAATTCAAAATTCAAACTAAAGTTTACGTAAAGTAAAAAATACTTTGAATAACTATAAACAAAATTGCTTGCGCAATAGTTACCTTTAGTTTATTGTGTAAATGCGATGTAGATGTATACAAAATATGTATATGTGTATATATAGTGGTTAGTATAAAGCCTATGGCGTCCTCTTCATACAATTAAAATATGCGCAATTTTCAGATTGATACGATATAAATTATTACGTTGAATCGGAACTTGGTTTATTGTTGAATTTTCGCTTTCAATTAAATATAATTTTAATCATATGTTTAATGCCAATTATTAGAAAAATATATTAAAAAATCCAAACTATTATTTGATGTTTATTTATCTTTACTTGATATTGAAAATGAAAAAACTATCCGTTGATAGCCTTGTAATTTTTCTATTTAGAATTTTTATTACTTTAAAAACTATTAATTAATTAAAACAAATGGATAAACCGTTCGAACGAATTTTTTTTTAATTCACTAATTTTTGTTATCAAAAATATAAACAACATCAAAAGGTATGACAAATATTTTTGGAATTCCCGCTATGAAAATAGAAAATTTTCAAAAAAAAAAAAAGAAATGAGTTTCTGCAGTATAAATTCGTTGGAATTCTCAGGATTTTTAAATATGACATCGAAATAACCATAGTTTAAAAATAAATTATTTATTATATATTTATGAGAAAAAGATATGAAAAGTCAAAAATTTAAACAAGTCAACAACCGTCACTGTGGAATTTCTCGCTCTTACATTTGTTAGTAATTTAAGAAAATCTGAAAAACGGCTCGAAGAACTTGAAAACGTTACTATTGGTATATCTTTGAACTCTTCGAGCATAAAAACCTTTAGACCGAAAAAAAAAAGTTTCACTGAAAAAAAGTAATTTTTATCAACGATATCTTCAGAATAAATCAACCGATTTCCACGTGCTCTCCGGCAATCGGTAGAGATTTTTTAAATTTAGATTTGATCTTCGAAATTAATCCAAGCGATTTGAGTTATCCAACAAAAACCAAGAAAAAACAATTTCTTTAATTTTTATTATTCATATAACTTGAAAACTACTCGACCATTCAACTTAAAAATCTAATCAGTCCGAGTCTTGGTGAACCCTTTCGATTCGCCCCAAAAATATTTTCTGTCAAAAACAATTTACACACTCGAATACCAGATCGAAACTAATAACTTCCCTTTTGTTTAAAATTTTCAATGTTCACAGCGGGAAATAAAAGAAAAAATAAAATAATATTTTTATAAATTAATTTTTACTTAGTATTGAAATAAATTAAAAGATAATTATATTGTAATGTGTATTTTAATTGTTAATTTAAAAATAGTATTGTCACGATTGGAGATCGTGATGGGCGTAGGTACGATATTCGTATAAAGTATAGTGAATAAAAAGGTACTTACATTGATCAAGGACCGATCCTATGACCTGGGCTCACGTGACCAAATGCTCAGTTTATTCTATTTTATATTTAATTCGCGCCCACACAATATTGTTGAAGACAATATTGATAAAACCCAAAACGATTTCCAATTTATTATGTGACTGATCTAATTTCACAATCAAACGTCGAGCGGTAAACGTAAGATTGTGTACCCCCTACTGTGAACTATCGGTCTGAGCGGCTAGACAGGTAGTAAAATAAGGGATAAAGGAAGGTGGGTTGCCGAAAAGCCTCGTGAAGCTATTATCTCGTTGTTAAAGTAAAATTGTCTGATAAATAATGTTTTTCAAATGTTTTATGTTAACGAGTATTTATTTATTAAATGACTCAATATTCTCAAAATACAAAAGGGGTTACAAATGGCAATATTAAGAATAGTAAATATAAAAGCAAATGTTTCATGCATATGGGTTACAATTATTTCAGAGTATATAAAAATAAAAATACCAAACAATGGTTACAATATTCAAAAACTTACCCTAAACAGGTTTTGGTGAGGTGTCAAGACTGTCAGCAGTTACACAGGACACTTATTCACGACGCGTTCTCGCGGTCAATTAATGTGATTTTAAATTTATCGAATTATTTATTTATTTAGTCTACCTTGTTGTATAAGCTTCAATGATTATGCGTTTTTAAATCTCTGTAGGTTAAATTAAAATGAAGGTCTTCGCGCTTTTCGCGGTAAAATAATTTCAATGTATTCAAATTCTTCGCGTCTTCGCGGTAATATAAATTTATAAAATCTTCGCGTATTTTTCGCGGAAAAAAATATTTCTAAATATTATTCAAATTCTTCGCCTTTTCGCGGTAAAATATTCTTTAAAATCTTCGCATTTATCGTGGTAAAATATTCTTTGATTCTCCACGTTTCTCGTGGTATATTTCAATATAAAAATAATAAAATGAATGAAATTAAATGGATTATAATAAGATGAAGATAATCAATGCTGTACCGGTGCTAAACGGTTGATATTAGTTCACGACTTACAACGATCAAGGACCAATCGTACGATCTGGGCTCACGTGATCGGATGCTATACGCTAATATCGCGTTGATTATGCTTCTGAAGCTAGTAGAAAATAATATACCGATTATACGAGTGCTTACGACGATCAAGGACCGATCCAATGATCTGGGCTCACGTGACCGAATGCTCAATCGGGATATCAATCCTCTAGCCACGAACACCGTCAAGTGTCCGGAGTTCAGTAAGGTTCAGAGTTTGATTCCCAAAAGAACTAATGAGCTAAAGTCCATGGTCTTTTTATATGATCCTCGCATATGAAAAGTGGTGGTAACCAGTTTCCCATACGAGAGGACTCGGACTCGCCCGAAAGTTCTAGGCCCATGCACACGTGTGATCCCTGGGAAACAGATTTTGACTATTAAAGTAGGCTGATGACCTGGCGCCACTCTGTCGCTGAGCATGCTGGTGTAGGAAACCATAAATTTGGAGGTTTCCATTAGCTTTCTCTAATTTCCAAGAATCACATGCAGGTGCGCATGAGTTGGGTGGTCTATAGGTTTAAGATGAAAAATCAAAGAAGACTACCGCTTCTATGCTTAGATTAGTTAAATGGGAACGGATACATAAATTTTAAAAGTACGTTAAGTAAAAATGATGAAATTTCCAGAAAGAGAAATATATAATACGCGTGGTCCATTAGTACAATACGACTTAATTGTAAAGCGTTGACAACGCTCAGGTAGGTATATTTGTCCGGTACGACTTCTGGCGTCAGTAAGTTGGCGTTATACATAAAAAGGTTTACGTACAGGAGGTTTTAGTGTGTACTTATCTTGGAAGAGAGAGAAAAAAAAAAATTAAAAATTTTTGAATGTAGCAGCCGTGACAGTATATTTAGATACAGCAACTATCTAATGTATTTAAATCTTAATTTCTAAACATAATCATTATTATGATTGACAAAATAAGTATGAACCACTTTCAATTCATAAAATCCAAATATTTCACTCATGCCGTTCTCTAATTGACTAAGTACTTTGTGTACAATGTCCCAATCATTGTTTATCTGTTGAAGCTAAAAAAAAAAAAAAATGAGTCATTCAAATTGCAAAGAAATAAATAAATTACATAAAAAAAAAATAATATACCGTTAATCATCATTGAAGTTACTAATATTTTCATTAATTTTGAATATAGGAATGGTTTATTTTCTTCTAATAATTTATACTCTGGAGTTTCAATGATATTTACGATATTCTTTTTTATCACTTCAAGCACATATTTGAATAATTGATTAGCATTATGCAGATCTGCTAAAACCATCAGTTTGATGACATTATCAACCCTGGCCGACTTAGATAGCGATTCTTCACACAAACTTTTTAGTCTCAGCAACTGATATTTATCTGCAGCTTCTAATAAATACGCAGCATCTGCATCCAAGTTATTTATTTCATCAGTATAAATAAATTCCAATATTTTATTGAAAATTTCAGGCTCTATATCAGGTATAGTAACTTCATTGTCTCTATTTTCCTTCATCTTATGGGTGAACATAGCAAAGAACACAGGACTCCGAATTGACAATATGAGCTTGTGAGCTTTAAATTTTTCATTTCCTACAACGAAAATAACGTCACTGTTTACCTTACTCTCATAGAGTTCTTTAAGATCATCAGTTATTTTACGCTGTGGTGTTTCTAACATAAATTCAGTTGGAAATGTTTGATAATCATCATAAACATCTAGTTCAATACCTACGGTTAAGGTGTTATTTGGTAAAATATCATCTTTTTTTGCCAGTAACTGTTTTATTTCAACAAATTGTGGAAATCCCCAGCTCTCATTGAATTCGTATGTTCTATAGAAACTTTTAATAAATTTCCTTTCATTTTTCTTGTCTAAAAGAAATAAAGAACATCCTATTCTTACTTTGTCTTTCTCATTATTTCGCTGCAAAAATAGTGACATCCAATCTTTATAATTTATCTCATTGATTCCTTTCCCTTCAGTATTTGCTTCTCTTAATAGTCGCAAATGCCATGAATTGTATGTCTTGCCACGTGCGGTAAAGTTAGATGAGCTAAGCACTGTCGTGTCTTGATCGTTTTCAGTAGACTCGATATATGGTATTATTTCATGAATCTTCCATTTGTAAATTACTTTGTTCTTTTCGGAGTAGGAATTACATACAATTTCCATATTATTTAACAACAAATAATTCAAACTCCACGTTTTTAATTAGACTTATCTTAGAATCAGTTGAGTATAAATACTTATCAATAGTTTATAATTATAGTGATATACACTGGCAAAATATTACACACTATGATACTTATTACTGAGCGAAAAAATCGTGAAGAATAAATAACAGAACAACAGGAGACTGAACGGCATGGTCGATTTGTCTGCTTTTACATCCTTCAGCCCTTTAACACTCCTATGTTCATTAGTGTCTCGCTTCCACTACAGAAAATTCTGTAATCTGAATAGGGACTTGTCAGCAAAATGCTCATAACGGAAGTGCTGACAGGTTAAATTTGAGATCACAGTTATCATTTCTGCCACTAGACTCATCGCAACTTGAACGTTCTAACGTTATTGTATTAGAGATGGGCTATGTTAGCAAAAAAAATCCACATTGGACTATCGATTTTTGAAATTTTTCACCATCGAACCATCGATTGTAGACATCGATGTTGAAAAGGCGCGCGAAAATTCGAAAAAGTTATATTACAAGTAAATTTGACATAAAAATGAATAATTTTAAATTATTACTAATTATAATCTAATCATCAATAATTACTAATCATTAAGAACAAAGTTATTATTAAATTCAATATTGTCTTGTACTTTGTCTAGGTACTTACGAAGTACGTGTAAAACGATTGTAATATTTCTAGCCATTTGAAATATTTATGTTCATAAAAATATTTGAAATAATTTATAAATATTAATTTAAAGGTTTTCAATCATTGAAAGCTTTTAAAATCCTTAAAATAAAAATGCAACGAAAATTGAAGTCAGTCAATAGTCGAAACTTGTAAAAAAAATGGGACGTAATTTTACAGTTACCGTTTTAAATTTATTTTGAATTTCTTTATCTTTTTTAACAGATCTGTTTTGATAAGTGAAGAAATTCTACTTGTTCTTCTTCTCTATATACTATAGTTTCGTATGCAAATTTTTTATGAGCATAAATAAATTCGTTTCATAATCATAAAATTTTATGAAAAATTTAAGGAAAATCAGGTTTTGTAAGTAAACTTTTGCTCAAGCAAATTGTGCTATTAGGGTTAGTTGACGTCTGCCGTAACTGCCCTAACAGTCACTCCAGATTGAAATCGACAGTAATTTGACAGTTGAAATTACCGAAATTTGCCGCCCGCATCTGCCGACAATTTGATAGCAAAAGTTGAAAAAAAAAAAATTAGCGGTTAATTTTTTTTTTTTTATTTAGAGGTTACTTTTTTTGGCTAGAAAAAAACCCTAGGTAAAGTTCCTATGAAATTGTTGTCAAATGTCGTCAACTTCGGGCTATTCCGTTTTTGACGAGAATTTGCATACTACTTGCTATACAATTTGACGTAAATTTACTACCCGAATTCGAATGCAAATTCATTTTGAAAGTCGTATACGAATTATCGTCAAAAACGGAAAAGTCCGAATTTGACAGACATTTGACAAAAATTTCATGGGAACTTTTATTAGGGTTTTTTTCTAGAAAAAAAAAGTAACCTCTAAATTAAAAAAAAAAATTAACCGCTAATTTTATTTTCAAGTTTTGCTATCAAATTGTCGGCCAATTCAGGCAGCACATTTTGATAATTTCAATTGTCAAATTACTGTCAGTTTTAATCTAAAGTGGCTTTTAGCGTAATTTCATACATCTAACAACATTGTGGCGCTACCTGTCAATACCTTATTGGCGAAATTTGGAAATCAGGTTTTTAATCAATGGAAACAAATAATTATTTTTTAAGTTAATTTTTTAACGGAAGATTTAATATCATTATACAAAAACAAAATATCATTATACAAAAAAAAAATATTATTTATTGAAGACTACTAACGGAAATTCTAGTTTTTTAATTACATTTTTGTTATAAATAAATTACTGTTTTATTTGTTATCACCAACAATCACCGACAAACGGTTTCCTAGCAATTTAAATGAAAAAATAAAAAAAATATCGAAATAGAGGGGTTCAATGAAAAAAATTAAAGGTTAATTTTTATTTACTTTTTCATAATTAAGCAATTAACCCTCAAACAACTTTGATAGGTCAACATTGATCGACAAACGACCAACAAACGATTGCAATTGAAATAAATCGGATCGGTTTATATTGAGTTGGTATATAATGAGGAGTTAAGTTGGAGCTCAAATATACAACTTCATTAAGCGATTTCTGATAATATTCACAATCAACACGACAAAAAGAAAACAAATCCTACCAAAAACAGATTCTCTGTATAACATCGCGCCAAGTACACGTTTAAAATTTTTTACAAATAAGAAAAAATTATTTTTTACAAAAAAAATAAATCAAATCGAAAAAATACCAAGTACCTAGTATGATGCAAAATCATAACAAACATTTTCATAAAATTTCAAAAAAAAATTGTATGACAAAATTTCAATGTACTTGGTGTGTTTACAAAAGAGTAAAAAAAAAACATGTTTGATTTTATTAGAAATTAATTTTGCTTGAGTACATGTAGTAACGCACACCAAGTACATTGAAATTTTGTTATACAATTTTTTTTTGAAATTTTATGAAAATGTTTGTTATGATTTTGCATCATACTAGGTACTTGGTATTTTTTCGATTTGATTTTTTTTGTAAAAAATAATTTTTTCTTATTTGTAAAAAATTTTAAACGTGTACTTGGCGCGATGTTATACAGAGAATCTGTTTTTGGTAGGATTAATTATACTATTTTGGTCATACATAAGAAAAATATCATACAGTAACTACTGAGTAACTACTAAAATGAGTATCCGCAAGTCACGTTGGAGCTTTCAGCATTTTCAAGTATGACATTAAAATTAACAATAGTTCACAGATAAATTTTATTATATATTAAAAAAAAAAAAGAAATGAAAGTGCAAAAGTTTATACATGTCCACAATCGTCACTGAGGAATTTCTTACACTACCATTTGACAGTAATTTAAAAATGTAAAAATCAAATAAGCTTAATCGACATAAATTAATCATTATTTACTATTGAAACAAATTAAAAGATATTTATACTGTAATTTATATTTTAATCTTTATCTAAAAATAGTATATTAAGAAACAGTAACTGTCTTATGTATTTAAATCTTACTTTCTAAAAATAATTATCATTAAATTTGCAAAATAAGTATAGAACGTTTTCAAGTCATAATATCCAAATATGTTAGGTAAATATTCTACTCAAATACCGTTCTCATATTAATTGAGTACTTTATGTACAAGATCCCAATTATTTTTCAATTATTGAAGCTAAAAATAAAAAATGAGTCAATCAAATTGAAAATAAATGAATAAATTACATAAATAAAAAACAATATACCGTTAAAATTTAGTGAAGTCATTAATTTTTTAATAAATTTTGAAAATAGTAATGGGTACAATTTTTCTAATACTTTATATGTTGGAGTTTTAATAACATCATTGATATTTTTTATCATCGATTCAAGCACATTTTCAAATAATTGATTAGCATCATGCAGATCTGCTAAAATCATCAGTTTGATTGCATTATCAATAGTGGCTGACTTCGATAATGATTCTTCGCATAAACTTTTTAGCTTCAGCAATTGATATTTATCAGCCGATTCTAATAAAGACTCAGCATCCGCATCCAAATTATCAATATTATCAGTATATATAAATTTTAAAATTTTTTCAAATATTTTTGGGTCTATATCAGGGATAGTCACAGCATTTTCTTCTTTTTCCTTCATCTCATGAGTGAACATTGCAAAAAATACTGGGCTACGAGTTGACAAAATGAGCTTGAGAGCTTTAAACAGTTCATCACCTATAGCTAAAATTACATCACTGTTTGTTTTGCTATCATAAAGTTCTTTGAGATCATCGGTTATCTGACACTTTGCAATTGAAACTCAGCAGGAATTATTTTATAATCGTCATAAATAGTTAGTTCAACACATAGAGTTAGAGTATCATTTAGTAAAATCTCATCTTTATTTTCTAGTAACTGTTTTATTTCAAGAAACTGTAAACATCCTCGTTCTTCAGATTTACTGCTAGTATTATAAGTTTTTAAAAATTTCCTTTCATTTTTGTTATCTAAAATAAACAGTGAGTACTTTATTCTTATTTTATTTTTTCCATCATTTCGACACAAATATAATGACACCCATTCCCTTTTTCCTGTTGCCTCGTCAAATTCAACTCGCAGGAGTAAATGCCATAAATTTTCAGTTGTAGCAGTTGTTCTAAATTTAGTTGACTTAGATATTATTAAGTCAGTATCGTTTCTACAACATTCAATAAATGATGTTACTTTATTAATTTTCCACTTATAAATTATTTAATGCTTTTTGGAATCGGAGTAACCTAAAATTTCCATGTTGCTTAACAATAACTAATACTTGAAACCTAATTCTTCTAATTAAATTTATTTTATAATTAGTTGAGTATGTTTATTCATTTATTAATAATTTATTATTAAAATAATATGTTTCTGTTAAAATAATTATCACTCCGTGACTTTGACTACTCTGAGAGAAAAAATGTAACGACTTTTGGTTTTGTAACAGTCAATTGAGTCCTAAAGCTAAGAAAATTGCTGTTATGATAATTATTTAATAAATAATTAGAATTCTTAAATTCGGGATTTCGTTAGGTGCGGTCCAGCCTTAACATCTTAAAGAAGTCCTTCAGAAGTTCTCAATAATAGTGAGCTCAGTAAGACTTCAGTATGAATTTGCCATGACGTCTTTAAGGAGCTTCCAATTTTGACTTCATAAAGAAGTTTAAAAATGAACACATTTAGACGTCACAAAACTGACGTCTTATTTATGGAGTCGTCAAGAACTTTTCATTAAGAGTTCTTAAAAATGACATCTTTAAGAAGACATTATAAGACTTCTTGAGGACGCTTTCAAAAAGTCGTCGTAAAGTCGATTTGAGTGCTGTCTGGGTGGTATAGTTTCATTAATTTCCCATTTATAAATTACTTAGCGCGTTTTTTGGAGTAGGAATCATTGGAAATTTCCATTTTGTCTAATAACAAATACTTGAAATTCAATTCTTTTAATTGAATTTATTTTAGAATTAGTTGAGTATATACATTTATCAATAGTTTATTTTTATAATGACGGTATATTTTATTGACAAAATATTGATCAGTGCTACTAATTACTGATAAAAAATTTAACGATGATGCTAATTTTATGATGTACGTACTTAATTTGCATTAAATATTGTAGTAATTATAATTAAATAAGTAATAACAATTTGAATATATGTTAGAAAATATTTATAAAAACAAACAGATATGAAAGTACAAAAATTTCTACAAGTCCACAATCGTCACTGAGGAATTTCTTATATATACGCTTACATTGGGCACTAATTTAAAAATATATGAAAATAAAGTAATGTTACTTTGTACAAATAATTTGTTACATAATATTAAAAGATATTTATACAGTTATGTATACTTAAGTTTTACTTCCTAAAATTATTTATTAATATACAAAAAAAAAAAAAAACGAAACTCAAATGCCGTTCTTTTATTGAGTACTTCGTGTACAACATCCCAATTATTTTTCATATGTTGAAGCTGAAAAAAAAAAAAAATTAAGTCAATCGAATTACAAATAAATAAATAAAAAAAAAAATAATAATAATAAGCATATACCGTTACTCTTCATCGAAGTCGCTAATTTTTTAATTAATTTTGATAATAACAGTGGTTTAAATTCCTCTAACATTTTATACTCTGGAGTCCCAATAATAGCATCGATATTTTTTGTTATCAATTCAAGCGCATATTCAAATAATTGATTAGCATTATGTAGATCTGCTAAAACCATAAGTTTAATGACATTATCAACCCTGCATGATTTAGATAATGATTCTTCGCATAAACTTTTTAGTTTTCGCAATTGATATTTATCTGCAGCTTCTAATAAATACGCAGCATCCGCATCCAAATTATTTATCTCGTCGGTATAAATAAACTCCAGCATTTTATTGAAAATTTCAGGTTCTATATCAGGTATAGCAACTTCGCCGTCTCTATTTTCCTTCATCCCATGCGAGAACATTGCAAAGAACACAGGACTGCGTGTTGACAGTATGAGCTTGTGAGCTTTAAATTGTTTATTGCCCACAACGAAAATAACGTCACTATTTATTTTACTATCATAGAGTCCTTTAAGATCATCAGTGATTTTGCGCTGTGGTGTTTGCAACGAAATTTTAGTAAGAAATGATTGATAATCGTCATAAATCGTTAGTTCAACACAGACAGTTAAGGTATTATTCGGTAAAAATTGATCTTTGTTTGTCAATAACTCTTCTATTTCAAGGAATTTAGCAATTCCTCGTCCAACTGTAAAGTCCCGAATGCCACCAGAAATTTTCATAAATTTTCTTTCATTTTGGTTGTCTAAAATAAAGAGTGATAACTTTACTCTTCCGTTATCTTTCCCATCTTTTCGACACACATATAGTGATATCCATTCCCTTTCTTGTAATAGACTCAGTTGTAAATACCATGAATTTTCAGTTTTGCCATTTGTAGTAAAGCTAGGTGAGGTGAGCTTTGCTGTCTCGTTATCGACATCAGCAGATGACTCAATCAATGATGTTATTTCATTAATTTCCCATGTATAAATTACTTGATGCTTTTGGCATTGGGAATATCCTGAAATTTCCATATTGCTCGACAATAACTAATACTTACAATTCAATTCTTTTAATTAAATCTACTTCAGAATCAGTTGACTATATGTATTTATCAATAGTTTATAATTACAATGATATATACTGACAAAATATTAATCACTGCGTTGCTGATTACTGAGATGAAAAATATAACGACTTTAGACTTTGTAACTTAAGCGCACTGTCGTGTGATCGAATACTCTATAGATTTCTAGTGTAGGTCTGCCAGATTTAATAATTAAGAATTTAACACAAGATTTTAACAATAAATAATTATAGAACTTATTTACACTTTGTACACTATAAATTGTTATAGAGGAAACGAGACGTTAGTACAATGCGTTTGAAATAAATCACGTGTAACTTTAAACACGTGGTCTGAGCGAATGCGCTCGAACAAATTTAAATTAAATATGTCAGGAGACACGGTAGTGTCTCGCGCCAAGTACACGTTCAAACACATGTATATGTGTGAAGTGTCATGGCGCTAGCCTACTGTGTCTCTATACCGTAGACAGAACGGTATTTAGCTCCAATTTTTAAAAACTTTTTTAAAAAACAAAATATCTAGAAAATTCCTTTTGCAATCGAAAGATGATTGATTGTTCGTCATAAAATTATGAAACTTTACCCATTTTAGTTATGAGAACTAATTTAAATAATTAAATTAGGCCAGCATATACTATAGTTCTCCATTTTTAATCCTTTTACAAATTTTTTCATGCGAAAAGGGCACTGCCAGAGAATAAAAAGTTGTAAGAAATGCCATGATTCAGTAAATATTGAAATTTTTCTGTAGCAGTGATTTGTGTTTTCGCCACCAGCGGTGCTTCAGTCTGTATTTTTTACTATAGTTTCGTATGCAAATTTTTTATGAGCATAAATAAATTCGTTTCATAATCATAAATTTTATGAAAAATTCAAGGAAAATTTTATAAGTAAACTTTTGCTAAAGCAAACTGTGCTGTTAGAAATGCTTTTATATAGTTGCAAAAAAAACTTTTACGATTATGTAAAACTCATGTTTAACGTCCTTATGGTGTAGTTCTATTCGCTAAGCAGTATCAACCTTGATAGTCAAGCTGACAGCAAGCTAACGACAATCTATTGTCACAACTTTTCATCAAGTTGACCACAGAAATTGGCATTTCCTTAAATTAGCCGCAATTGGTTGCCAAGTTATAAGAAACTTGATAACAACTTATAGAAACTCTTCCAAAAGCTGAAAGTTGTCACCAATTTGGTCGCATTTAATTGACACAAACTTTTTAATTAGTGCTATGTATATATATTTATGTAGTGATCAATTAAAGTATAATGTTTACTTAGTGATTGCGTTGAAAATCCGTATGATTATCTCTAATTTAGTTATTATTATTGACTAAAACTAAATTTTGCGTCAAATAATACCTTTCATTTAGGAATTATAATTTGTGGATTGCTAAAAACTTTTGAATGTTGTATGTTCTCTCTAGTTATATTCGCGAGGTCCCTGATAGCCTCCAACCGTGAGTTAACTTCAAGCTACTGCCGTATTAGCCAATTCGAAGGAAAAGTATTGGAGAGCAAACAGTTACCTTCAAGTTGACAGTAAATTGTCTGTAACTTGAATTCAATTCGACCAAGTGTTACTGTCAGACAATGACGTTAAGTTGACTGTAAGTTTCACTTCAAATTGATGGCAAGTTTTTCTGTCAAATTACGTTCAGACGGTAGTTGATTTGCATCAATTTGCACGCAAGTATTATCCAGCCAAGACTTTCCAGAAACTTATTGTTAAGTTACCCGTAAATGTTCCACTGCAGAACTTGCTAAGCAATTATTTCAGAGTGTAACGTTTAAAGGTGGTACCAAAATCGTGCCATTTAGCGCGATGATAGGTACAGATGTTGTCATTAATGGCCGTATTCGGCCGAACTAAATCCTATACGTGAACCTAATACGATTTAGTTAAGATTTAGTCTAATAAGTATGCTTTGCTTCTACTATGCTAAATCTTAACTTAATTTACAGAGGACTTAATTCAGCTAAGCACGGCCAATACTTGGAATTACTAAACTTACCCTAATAGCATTGAAATTGATAGTAATTTGATGTTGAAATTACCTGAAATCTGCTGCCTGAATCTGCAGACAATATCACAGCAAAAGTTGAAAATGAAAATTCGCGGTTAATTTTTCTTCAATTTTAAGATAAACTTGTACAAAAAAAAACGGTCGATAATGTTTATTCTTACCATTTCAGAAGCTATGCAAATTTCTACGTAAAACTGTCTACAATTTGAGCGTAAAAATATACTTAACAATTTTTCAAGTCAAATTAACGATAAATTGACATAAAATTTGCCTGAAAATCAAAGACAACTTTTTTCTAGTCAACTTTTGAAGTGAATTTGCATTCAAATTCGGGCAGTAAATATACAACAGAAGTAATAACTTTTTTTTTTCTTTCAAAATCATAAATATTTTATCAACCATAAAAGATACATGATAAAATTTTTATGGCATAAAAACCCATTTCGCAAGAGTTCGGTGAACGAACTAATATTTTTAGTTTATAAAAAATTTGTCGCAGGATTGAAAGCGAATTCGCAATGTGTAACTTATAAGTATTGACGATAAAAAGATTTGGTGATGGGGAAGAAATGGCGAAACTTCAAAGCCATTTAGAATTTGGGAAGATTTGGGTCTCGAAAATTAACGGGGGTCTGTACAGAAACGCAAGTTGCTTACAAGTTTTTTTTGGTAAAGTTTTGTCACATTTTTAACCTGTGGCTTAAATTCTAAGATAAAATTTGCAATTATAAAAAGTAGATAAAAATTTTTCCTAAGGAATGGCGACTCATCAAAACCATCCCAGTGGCAATGTTAAAAAATTTCAGAGATTAAAAAAATCGAGGAATTTTTATAGAGAAAAAAATTTCCTCTCGTATGGTTTCTGTAAATTTTTTTTAAATATTTGAAAGTAGATTCGCAATTAACTAAAAATTATCGGTTATAAAATGTATCGATGAAGGAAAAATGGCGTAATTTCAAAACCATTTTAAATTTGGGAAAATTTGGATCAGTAGAAATAAGTAGGATTTTCTGTACAAAAGCGCAATATCCTTATAAGTTTTTGTTTAAATAGATTTTTGTAATATGTTTGATAGTTTGGTTTGAATTTCAATTTAAAATTCACAGTAATGAAGAGTAGAAAAAAATTTTGTCCAAGAAATGGTGACTCATCAAAACCATTCCCTTGACTATAATAAAAAATTTGAAAGATTAAAAATCAAAGAATTTTTAATAAAGAAACAAATTTGAAGAAGCAAATGATGAATCTTCAAAATCATTCTCCAATTACAAATATTCAATTTATAAGCAACAAGATATAGATTTTTTTTTAAAACTATAAGAAATAAAAAAAATAATTACCAAGTTTATGATATTTACCAACCAAAATTTATAAACAGTCCATTCAAAAAATCATATATTTCTTGTCATTAAAATTTTAATTAATTAATTATTTTTCTGGCAATAGATCAGTCACATAAAATTTATTTCATTTGCCTTTATTTATTTCTTATAACTTTTTTAATGCAACCTAAATAATAAAATATCAAAGCCCCTGGAAAAATATTAACATTCAAAATTTGAAGTTGGAATAAATATGTATTCGCTTAAGCGTAAGTAATTACTCATTCGAGATTTTTCTGGCTCAAGTGTCACAAGTTATCCTCAATTTTACTTCCAGTTCAAAATAATTATCCAGTTGAAATTTATTTTCTCTTATAGTTTAAATTACAATTAAGCTTTAATTCGAATTCATAAGTTTCCTACTGTTAATTCAAAAGCTTGACGAAAAAATAAATAAATTATTTCAGTCGATTAATTTCAAATGAGATGAAAACATAGAGACTCTTTACTTGAAGTCAAACTGATTATTATGTAAAATAAATTTTATTGCAATAAAAAATATTTGTAGTTTGAAAACCCGGTACGCGCCGTATAACAATTCGCCCTATATCGAACCACGGACCTGGCTATTTGTTAACGTGAACAGTGGCTGTTTATTCAAAAAAAAGAATTTACATTTAATAGAAAAGTGTATTAGTAGTTTTTTAAAATCGGCGCACAAAACCCTAAATTTGCTCACGGCAACCAAGCTTCCGCTTGACCAACAACGATCAACGTAGTAGTCGACAGCAGGCTCGAATTGCCCACAGGAGCACACTTAGCCACTGTTTTCCTGTTTTAATAAAAGCTAAATGGAAAAAAAAATAAATAAAAAATAAAAATTGACTATCGCGACCGGAGCCTTTGCTGGCTCTAATAATAGCAGTAAATAAAATTACAAAGATGGTAGAGACCCGAGACGCTGCCAACAACAGCCAGTTGATCTCAATTAATAAGTTTAAAACAATTAGACATTAAGAATTTATGTTATTTAGTTTATTTATTCCTATTATGTATGACATGTTAAATTTAAATAAAGAAACTTTAAACAAAAAAAAAAAGGTTCGATTCCCGGTACCGGAATATTATTTTTTTTTTTTTTTTTTTTTGTGACAAATTACGAAAAAGCTATTAATAGAAAAGCTAATATTAATTTTTAATTTTTTCAAACAATTATTTTGTGTACTTGTCATAAGGAAAGTTGAGTCTCTCTAACAGACGAAAGTCTCCTGAAATTTCACAAATATATCAATAAAATTATTCATATCATTGACAGTGTGGTAAAATTGTTGAAGTAGCCAATAGCCAGCTACTATTAAAAAATCAACTAAATGCGAACGGAATATTTTAATATTGTTAAGTTTTGATATTCCATCGATGGCAATGCTAAATATTTTGTCTGATGCAAATATTTCAGGGATCGATGATTCGGTAATTCTATTGGATCGCACGTACCGACGAAAAATAACAACAATATTCACTGTGTCGGTACCTGCGAGCCAATAAGAAAGCTAGAAGTAGTAGAGGGGATATTTCCTTTGCTGTGATTGATGCGCGTGTACCGATAGAAAGTAATTACGAGAAAATCGTCACGTCGGTAACTGTGAGCCAATCAGAAAGCAGTACGTTGAAATTTAGTCGTGGAGGTGGTAAAGGTCAGAGGTTACTTAAAGGTCATACAGTCATCGTACGTCATTTCCAACCGACAACTTACTTTGTACGTCACGCAAAATATTCAAGTTTTTAACTTCACACGACAAGATGAATTTCATTAATTCAACTGGCCACACGTTCAAGCTGACTAAAATCAGCACGAAGCTATACACGACAGATTCAGGAGCTGTGGAGGTTGCAGAGTCATCCCTGTATCCGAGGACAGACATCCAGGAAACATGGAGTTTTCGTATGGAGCTAAGCCACGACCGGGAAGACAACTTTTGGCTTTCGTTGGGCATCCAACCGTCCAAGTCCAAGGACCTCAAGACACGATACACCGCCCAGTGTTTCGCCCTTGACTTGCTCGGAAACCTGACGACCCTCACCGACCAGTCTGCTCCTTTCAAGGCCTACGATGACTACATACACTTGGGCAACTGCATCAGACGACGTGGCAGAGACGACTTCTGTGGCATATTACATGAAGCCAGCGATGAAGTATATATCATGGTACAGGTGAAGATACTTTCTAATTAGATACTTAAGTTCTGACTTAAGTTAAAAACGGCCCTTTTCAGGGCCACCAAATTTTTCATGCGTAAAGAACAATTCAAGTTTACACCTAAGAATTCAATCCTTGCTCTCATACTCTTTCAATATTTATATTTATTTAGTAAGTGGCTAAACAACAAGTACAAATTTTAATATTTACTAAATTATGATTTTTTATACATTTCGAGTTGTGCATATATTTATTTTTGCCTCACCATTAGCCTCTTATTTTAACAAATATAAGTATTCCAACTAAGTATTTTTATTGACTGTTTAATGTTTACAAGAGTGTAAGTTTTATATTTTTACAGCTTTAAGTAATTATTTATAACGCAAAATAATAACAATATTGACCGAGTCGGTATTGTCTAACCAATAAGTAGTAGAAAAATATCTCGGGTTGTGAAAAAAAAGTTGTCATCACGACTTTATAATTTGGATTTCATGTTATTCTGAGGAAATCTCAAACGAAATATGTCTTTCGTCAGGAATTCTTTTTATTTCTATGTACAGATTTTTTATAATTGGATACTGAAGTTTTACACTTTGAGTTGGAAATGGCTCTTTTTAGGGCCACTATAATTTACGTTCGTGGATAATAATTTAAGTTCTGTAACATTTAACTCACATCAATGCTCTGATATTTTTTCGCAGTGAATGTTTCATTGTTTTAAATGACTGACAAAGAATTACAATTTTTTAACATTTGTTAAATTATAGTTTACACTTTAGTTTATAAATATATTTATCTTTGAGTACAGAGATGATAGATAAAAATTCTGCAGGCCAGGTGAAAGATTAAAAATCAAAGAATTTTTTATAAAGAAACAAATTTGAAGAAGCGAATGATGAATCTTCAAAATCATTCTCCAATTACAAATATTCAATTTATAAGTAACAAGATATAGATTTTTTTTTAAAACTATAAGAAATAAAAAAAATAATTACCAAGTTTATGATATTTACCAACCAAAATTTATAAACAGTCCATTCAAAAAATCATATATTTCTTGTCATTAAAATTTTAATTAATTAATTATTTTTCTGGCAATAGATCAGTCACATAAAATTTATTTCATTTGCCTTTATTTATTTCTTATAACTTTTTTAATGCAACCTAAATAATAAAATATCAAAGCCCCTGGAAAAATATTAACATTCAAAATTTGAAGTTGGAATAAATATGTATTCGCTTAAGCGTAAGTAATTACTCATTCGAGATTTTTCTGGCTCAAGTGTCACAAGTTATCCTCAATTTTACTTCCAGTTCAAAATAATTATCCAGTTGAAATTTATTTTCTCTTATAGTTTAAATTACAATTAAGCTTTAATTCGAATTCATAAGTTTCGTACTGTTAATTCAAAAGCTTGACGAAAAAATAAATAAATTATTTCAGTCGATTAATTTCAAATGAGATGAAAACATAGAGACTCTTTACTTGAAGTCAAACTGATTATTATGTAAAATAAATTTTATTGCAATAAAAAATATTTGTAGTTTGAAAACCCGGTACGCGCCGTATAACAATTCGCCCTATATCGAACCACGGACCTGGCTATTTGTTAACGTGAACAGTGGCTGTTTATTCAAAAAAAAGAATTTACATTTAATAGAAAAGTGTATTAGTAGTTTTTTAAAATCGGCGCACAAAACCCTAAATTTGCTCACGGCAACCAAGCTTCCGCTTGACCAACAACGATCAACGTAGTAGTCGACAGCAGGCTCGAATTGCCCACAGGAGCACACTTAGCCACTGTTTTCCTGTTTTAATAAAAGCTAAATGGAAAAAAAAATAAATAAAAAATAAAAATTGACTATCGCGACCGGAGCCTTTGCTGGCTCTAATAATAGCAGTAAATAAAATTACAAAGATGGTAGAGACCCGAGACGCTGCCAACAACAGCCAGTTGATCTCAATTAATAAGTTTAAAACAATTAGACATTAAGAATTTATGTTATTTAGTTTATTTATTCCTATTATGTATGACATGTTAAATTTAAATAAAGAAACTTTAAACAAAAAAAAAAAGGTTCGATTCCCGGTACCGGAATATTATTTTTTTTTTTTTTTTTTTTTGTGACAAATTACGAAAAAGCTATTAATAGAAAAGCTAATATTAATTTTTAATTTTTTCAAACAATTATTTTGTGTACTTGTCATAAGGAAAGTTGAGTCTCTCTAACAGACGAAAGTCTCCTGAAATTTCACAAATATATCAATAAAATTATTCATATCATTGACAGTGTGGTAAAATTGTTGAAGTAGCCAATAGCCAGCTACTATTAAAAAATCAACTAAATGCGAACGGAATATTTTAATATTGTTAAGTTTTGATATTCCATCGATGGCAATGCTAAATATTTTGTCTGATGCAAATATTTCAGGGATCGATGATTCGGTAATTCTATTGGATCGCACGTACCGACGAAAAATAACAACAATATTCACTGTGTCGGTACCTGCGAGCCAATAAGAAAGCTAGAAGTAGTAGAGGGGATATTTCCTTTGCTGTGATTGATGCGCGTGTACCGATAGAAAGTAATTACGAGAAAATCGTCACGTCGGTAACTGTGAGCCAATCAGAAAGCAGTACGTTGAAATTTAGTCGTGGAGGTGGTAAAGGTCAGAGGTTACTTAAAGGTCATACAGTCATCGTACGTCATTTCCAACCGACAACTTACTTTGTACGTCACGCAAAATATTCAAGTTTTTAACTTCACACGACAAGATGAATTTCATTAATTCAACTGGCCACACGTTCAAGCTGACTAAAATCAGCACGAAGCTATACACGACAGATTCAGGAGCTGTGGAGGTTGCAGAGTCATCCCTGTATCCGAGGACAGACATCCAGGAAACATGGAGTTTTCGTATGGAGCTAAGCCACGACCGGGAAGACAACTTTTGGCTTTCGTTGGGCATCCAACCGTCCAAGTCCAAGGACCTCAAGACACGATACACCGCCCAGTGTTTCGCCCTTGACTTGCTCGGAAACCTGACGACCCTCACCGACCAGTCTGCTCCTTTCAAGGCCTACGATGACTACATACACTTGGGCAACTGCATCAGACGACGTGGCAGAGACGACTTCTGTGGCATATTACATGAAGCCAGCGATGAAGTATATATCATGGTACAGGTGAAGATACTTTCTAATTAGATACTTAAGTTCTGACTTAAGTTAAAAACGGCCCTTTTCAGGGCCACCAAATTTTTCATGCGTAAAGAACAATTCAAGTTTACACCTAAGAATTCAATCCTTGCTCTCATACTCTTTCAATATTTATATTTATTTAGTAAGTGGCTAAACAACAAGTACAAATTTTAATATTTACTAAATTATGATTTTTTATACATTTCGAGTTGTGCATATATTTATTTTTGCCTCACCATTAGCCTCTTATTTTAACAAATATAAGTATTCCAACTAAGTATTTTTATTGACTGTTTAATGTTTACAAGAGTGTAAGTTTTATATTTTTACAGCTTTAAGTAATTATTTATAACGCAAAATAATAACAATATTGACCGAGTCGGTATTGTCTAACCAATAAGTAGTAGAAAAATATCTCGGGTTGTGAAAAAAAAGTTGTCATCACGACTTTATAATTTGGATTTCATGTTATTCTGAGGAAATCTCAAACGAAATATGTCTTTCGTCAGGAATTCTTTTTATTTCTATGTACAGATTTTTTATAATTGGATACTGAAGTTTTACACTTTGAGTTGGAAATGGCTCTTTTTAGGGCCACTATAATTTACGTTCGTGGATAATAATTTAAGTTCTGTAACATTTAACTCACATCAATGCTCTGATATTTTTTCGCAGTGAATGTTTCATTGTTTTAAATGACTGACAAAGAATTACAATTTTTTAACATTTGTTAAATTATAGTTTACACTTTAGTTTATAAATATATTTATCTTTGAGTACAGAGATGATAGATAAAAATTCTGCAGGCCAGGTGAAAGATTAAAAATCAAAGAATTTTTTATAAAGAAACAAATTTGAAGAAGCGAATGATGAATCTTCAAAATCATTCTCCAATTACAAATATTCAATTTATAAGTAACAAGATATAGATTTTTTTTTAAAACTATAAGAAATAAAAAAAATAATTACCAAGTTTATGATATTTACCAACCAAAATTTATAAACAGTCCATTCAAAAAATCATATATTTCTTGTCATTAAAATTTTAATTAATTAATTATTTTTCTGGCAATAGATCAGTCACATAAAATTTATTTCATTTGCCTTTATTTATTTCTTATAACTTTTTTAATGCAACCTAAATAATAAAATATCAAAGCCCCTGGAAAAATATTAACATTCAAAATTTGAAGTTGGAATAAATATGTATTCGCTTAAGCGTAAGTAATTACTCATTCGAGATTTTTCTGGCTCAAGTGTCACAAGTTATCCTCAATTTTACTTCCAGTTCAAAATAATTATCCAGTTGAAATTTATTTTCTCTTATAGTTTAAATTACAATTAAGCTTTAATTCGAATTCATAAGTTTCCTACTGTTAATTCAAAAGCTTGACGAAAAAATAAATAAATTATTTCAGTCGATTAATTTCAAATGAGATGAAAACATAGAGACTCTTTACTTGAAGTCAAACTGATTATTATGTAAAATAAATTTTATTGCAATAAAAAATATTTGTAGTTTGAAAACCCGGTACGCGCCGTATAACAATTCGCCCTATATCGAACCACGGACCTGGCTATTTGTTAACGTGAACAGTGGCTGTTTATTCAAAAAAAAGAATTTACATTTAATAGAAAAGTGTATTAGTAGTTTTTTAAAATCGGCGCACAAAACCCTAAATTTGCTCACGGCAACCAAGCTTCCGCTTGACCAACAACGATCAACGTAGTAGTCGACAGCAGGCTCGAATTGCCCACAGGAGCACACTTAGCCACTGTTTTCCTGTTTTAATAAAAGCTAAATGGAAAAAAAAATAAATAAAAAATAAAAATTGACTATCGCGACCGGAGCCTTTGCTGGCTCTAATAATAGCAGTAAATAAAATTACAAAGATGGTAGAGACCCGAGACGCTGCCAACAACAGCCAGTTGATCTCAATTAATAAGTTTAAAACAATTAGACATTAAGAATTTATGTTATTTAGTTTATTTATTCCTATTATGTATGACATGTTAAATTTAAATAAAGAAACTTTAAACAAAAAAAAAAAGGTTCGATTCCCGGTACCGGAATATTATTTTTTTTTTTTTTTTTTTTTGTGACAAATTACGAAAAAGCTATTAATAGAAAAGCTAATATTAATTTTTAATTTTTTCAAACAATTATTTTGTGTACTTGTCATAAGGAAAGTTGAGTCTCTCTAACAGACGAAAGTCTCCTGAAATTTCACAAATATATCAATAAAATTATTCATATCATTGACAGTGTGGTAAAATTGTTGAAGTAGCCAATAGCCAGCTACTATTAAAAAATCAACTAAATGCGAACGGAATATTTTAATATTGTTAAGTTTTGATATTCCATCGATGGCAATGCTAAATATTTTGTCTGATGCAAATATTTCAGGGATCGATGATTCGGTAATTCTATTGGATCGCACGTACCGACGAAAAATAACAACAATATTCACTGTGTCGGTACCTGCGAGCCAATAAGAAAGCTAGAAGTAGTAGAGGGGATATTTCCTTTGCTGTGATTGATGCGCGTGTACCGATAGAAAGTAATTACGAGAAAATCGTCACGTCGGTAACTGTGAGCCAATCAGAAAGCAGTACGTTGAAATTTAGTCGTGGAGGTGGTAAAGGTCAGAGGTTACTTAAAGGTCATACAGTCATCGTACGTCATTTCCAACCGACAACTTACTTTGTACGTCACGCAAAATATTCAAGTTTTTAACTTCACACGACAAGATGAATTTCATTAATTCAACTGGCCACACGTTCAAGCTGACTAAAATCAGCACGAAGCTATACACGACAGATTCAGGAGCTGTGGAGGTTGCAGAGTCATCCCTGTATCCGAGGACAGACATCCAGGAAACATGGAGTTTTCGTATGGAGCTAAGCCACGACCGGGAAGACAACTTTTGGCTTTCGTTGGGCATCCAACCGTCCAAGTCCAAGGACCTCAAGACACGATACACCGCCCAGTGTTTCGCCCTTGACTTGCTCGGAAACCTGACGACCCTCACCGACCAGTCTGCTCCTTTCAAGGCCTACGATGACTACATACACTTGGGCAACTGCATCAGACGACGTGGCAGAGACGACTTCTGTGGCATATTACATGAAGCCAGCGATGAAGTATATATCATGGTACAGGTGAAGATACTTTCTAATTAGATACTTAAGTTCTGACTTAAGTTAAAAACGGCCCTTTTCAGGGCCACCAAATTTTTCATGCGTAAAGAACAATTCAAGTTTACACCTAAGAATTCAATCCTTGCTCTCATACTCTTTCAATATTTATATTTATTTAGTAAGTGGCTAAACAACAAGTACAAATTTTAATATTTACTAAATTATGATTTTTTATACATTTCGAGTTGTGCATATATTTATTTTTGCCTCACCATTAGCCTCTTATTTTAACAAATATAAGTATTCCAACTAAGTATTTTTATTGACTGTTTAATGTTTACAAGAGTGTAAGTTTTATATTTTTACAGCTTTAAGTAATTATTTATAACGCAAAATAATAACAATATTGACCGAGTCGGTATTGTCTAACCAATAAGTAGTAGAAAAATATCTCGGGTTGTGAAAAAAAAGTTGTCATCACGACTTTATAATTTGGATTTCATGTTATTCTGAGGAAATCTCAAACGAAATATGTCTTTCGTCAGGAATTCTTTTTATTTCTATGTACAGATTTTTTATAATTGGATACTGAAGTTTTACACTTTGAGTTGGAAATGGCTCTTTTTAGGGCCACTATAATTTACGTTCGTGGATAATAATTTAAGTTCTGTAACATTTAACTCACATCAATGCTCTGATATTTTTTCGCAGTGAATGTTTCATTGTTTTAAATGACTGACAAAGAATTACAATTTTTTAACATTTGTTAAATTATAGTTTACACTTTAGTTTATAAATATATTTATCTTTGAGTACAGAGATGATAGATAAAAATTCTGCAGGCCAGGTGAAAGATTAAAAATCAAAGAATTTTTTATAAAGAAACAAATTTGAAGAAGCGAATGATGAATCTTCAAAATCATTCTCCAATTACAAATATTCAATTTATAAGTAACAAGATATAGATTTTTTTTTAAAACTATAAGAAATAAAAAAAATAATTACCAAGTTTATGATATTTACCAACCAAAATTTATAAACAGTCCATTCAAAAAATCATATATTTCTTGTCATTAAAATTTTAATTAATTAATTATTTTTCTGGCAATAGATCAGTCACATAAAATTTATTTCATTTGCCTTTATTTATTTCTTATAACTTTTTTAATGCAACCTAAATAATAAAATATCAAAGCCCCTGGAAAAATATTAACATTCAAAATTTGAAGTTGGAATAAATATGTATTCGCTTAAGCGTAAGTAATTACTCATTCGAGATTTTTCTGGCTCAAGTGTCACAAGTTATCCTCAATTTTACTTCCAGTTCAAAATAATTATCCAGTTGAAATTTATTTTCTCTTATAGTTTAAATTACAATTAAGCTTTAATTCGAATTCATAAGTTTCCTACTGTTAATTCAAAAGCTTGACGAAAAAATAAATAAATTATTTCAGTCGATTAATTTCAAATGAGATGAAAACATAGAGACTCTTTACTTGAAGTCAAACTGATTATTATGTAAAATAAATTTTATTGCAATAAAAAATATTTGTAGTTTGAAAACCCGGTACGCGCCGTATAACAATTCGCCCTATATCGAACCACGGACCTGGCTATTTGTTAACGTGAACAGTGGCTGTTTATTCAAAAAAAAGAATTTACATTTAATAGAAAAGTGTATTAGTAGTTTTTTAAAATCGGCGCACAAAACCCTAAATTTGCTCACGGCAACCAAGCTTCCGCTTGACCAACAACGATCAACGTAGTAGTCGACAGCAGGCTCGAATTGCCCACAGGAGCACACTTAGCCACTGTTTTCCTGTTTTAATAAAAGCTAAATGGAAAAAAAAATAAATAAAAAATAAAAATTGACTATCGCGACCGGAGCCTTTGCTGGCTCTAATAATAGCAGTAAATAAAATTACAAAGATGGTAGAGACCCGAGACGCTGCCAACAACAGCCAGTTGATCTCAATTAATAAGTTTAAAACAATTAGACATTAAGAATTTATGTTATTTAGTTTATTTATTCCTATTATGTATGACATGTTAAATTTAAATAAAGAAACTTTAAACAAAAAAAAAAAGGTTCGATTCCCGGTACCGGAATATTATTTTTTTTTTTTTTTTTTTTTGTGACAAATTACGAAAAAGCTATTAATAGAAAAGCTAATATTAATTTTTAATTTTTTCAAACAATTATTTTGTGTACTTGTCATAAGGAAAGTTGAGTCTCTCTAACAGACGAAAGTCTCCTGAAATTTCACAAATATATCAATAAAATTATTCATATCATTGACAGTGTGGTAAAATTGTTGAAGTAGCCAATAGCCAGCTACTATTAAAAAATCAACTAAATGCGAACGGAATATTTTAATATTGTTAAGTTTTGATATTCCATCGATGGCAATGCTAAATATTTTGTCTGATGCAAATATTTCAGGGATCGATGATTCGGTAATTCTATTGGATCGCACGTACCGACGAAAAATAACAACAATATTCACTGTGTCGGTACCTGCGAGCCAATAAGAAAGCTAGAAGTAGTAGAGGGGATATTTCCTTTGCTGTGATTGATGCGCGTGTACCGATAGAAAGTAATTACGAGAAAATCGTCACGTCGGTAACTGTGAGCCAATCAGAAAGCAGTACGTTGAAATTTAGTCGTGGAGGTGGTAAAGGTCAGAGGTTACTTAAAGGTCATACAGTCATCGTACGTCATTTCCAACCGACAACTTACTTTGTACGTCACGCAAAATATTCAAGTTTTTAACTTCACACGACAAGATGAATTTCATTAATTCAACTGGCCACACGTTCAAGCTGACTAAAATCAGCACGAAGCTATACACGACAGATTCAGGAGCTGTGGAGGTTGCAGAGTCATCCCTGTATCCGAGGACAGACATCCAGGAAACATGGAGTTTTCGTATGGAGCTAAGCCACGACCGGGAAGACAACTTTTGGCTTTCGTTGGGCATCCAACCGTCCAAGTCCAAGGACCTCAAGACACGATACACCGCCCAGTGTTTCGCCCTTGACTTGCTCGGAAACCTGACGACCCTCACCGACCAGTCTGCTCCTTTCAAGGCCTACGATGACTACATACACTTGGGCAACTGCATCAGACGACGTGGCAGAGACGACTTCTGTGGCATATTACATGAAGCCAGCGATGAAGTATATATCATGGTATAGGTGAAGATACTTTCTAATTAGATACTTAAGTTCTGACTTAAGTTAAAAACGGCCCTTTTCAGGGCCACCAAATTTTTCATACGTAAAGAACAATTCAAGTTTACACCTAAGAATTCAATCCTTGCTCCCATACTCTTTCAATATTTATATTTATTTAGTAAGTGGCTAAACAACAAGTACAAATTTTAATATTTACTAAATTATGATTTTTTATACATTTCGAGTTGTGCATATATTTATTTTTGCCTCACCATTAGCCTCTTATTTTAACAAATATAAGTATTCCAACTAAGTATTTTTATTGACTGTTTAATGTTTACAAGAGTGTAAGTTTTATAGTTTTACAGCTTTAAGTAATTATTCATAACGCAAAATAATAACAATATTGACTGAGTCGGTATTGGCTAACCAATAAGTAGTAGAAAAATATCCCGGGTTGTGAAAAAAAAGTTGTCATCACGACTTTATAATTTGGATTTCATGTTATTCTGAGGAAATCTCAAACGAAATATGTCTTTCGTCAGGAATTCTTTTTATTTCTATGTACAGATTTTTTATAATTGGATACTGAAGTTTTACACTTTGAGTTGGAAATGGCTCTTTTTAGGGCCACTATAATTTACGTTCGTGGATAATAATTTAAGTTCTGTAACATTTAACTCACATCAATGCTCTGATATTTTTTCGCAGTAAATGTTTCATTGTTTTAAATGACTGACAAAGAATTACAATTTTTTAACATTCGTTAAATTATAGTTTACACTTTAGTTTATAAATATATTTATCTTTGAGTACAGAGATGATAGATAAAAATTCTGCAGACTAGGTTAGAAAATTTTCTACTAATTGCCGTAAAATTCAACAAAAAAAAGTTTCATGAATTTGTTGAGTCCAATGGGAAAGGATAAAGTTAAAGATGGGTTTACCGGTATTGGGAAATTTTATTTAAGGGAATTATACTCTGCAAGAAAAAAATTCTGACAGTTCACCTTGAAATTGGATTGATTGAAAAAATCTTCGTCGTAATAATAAGGCGCTGAAGTCTCACTTGACGTCAATTATATTGAGAATAATTCATTTGATGTAAGAACTGACTGAAAAAATTAGAAAAAAAAAATAAAACAATTCATGTTAGTTGATTCCTGAAATGGAAATTTTCAAACAAGTTTTCAACGTTTTAACAAGGTGCTGAAAAGTGCCGTTTAATATAAATTTTATAAGCAATAATTTATTTATTTTAAAATTTGACTGAAAGAATTAAAAAAAATACATAAAAAAATAAATATTAGTTGGCCCTGAAACAGAAATTATTGAGTAAGTTTTTATCATTACAATGGGGAGTTTAAATTTGTCATTTGGTGTCAGTTTTATAAGTAACAATTTAATTAGTTGAAGATCTAGCTGAAAAAATAAAAAAATTAAATATTAGTTTGCCCTGAAATGAAAACATTTAAATAAGTATTTTTCAATACAATGAAGCGCTGAAAAGTGTAATTTTAAGTCAATTTTATAAACAATAATTTATTTAATATAAGATTTAACTGAAAGAATAAAAAAAAAAAAATAAATATTAGTTGGCCCTGAAATAAAAACATTTAAACAATTTTTTATCGTTACGATTATACATTTCAAGTAAATTTTATAAGAAATAATATTTGATATCAGGAGACACGGTAGTGTCTCGCGCCAAGTACACGTTCAAACACATATATATGTGTGAAGTGTCATGGCGCTAGCCTACTGTGTCTCTATACCGTAGACAGAACGGTATTTAGCTCCAATTTTTAAAAACTTTTTTAAAAAACAAAATATCTAGAAAATTCCTTTTGCAATCGAAAGATGATTGATTGTTCGTCATAAAATTATGAAACTTTACCCATTTTAGTTATGAGAACTAATTTAAATAATTAAATTAGGCCAGCATATACTATAGTTCTCCATTTTTAATCCTTTTACAAATTTTTTCATGCGAAAAGGGCACTGCCAGAGAATAAAAAGTTGAAAGAGATGCCATGATTCAGTAAATATTGAAATTTTTCTGTAGCAGTGATTTGTGTTTTCGCCACCAGCGGTGCTTCAGTCTGTGTATTTTTTACTATAGTTTCGTATGCAAATTTTGGCACATTTACATCTCTACCGTAAAAATCTCTACCTCAAATGTAACTCTACCAAGAACAAGTCCACCCTAACTTCTTTACCATTTGCTGATTATACCGCATTAAAACCCTACCAATATGTTCCCTGATAACACGAGTTGATCGAGAAAAAGTTGGTCATTCATTAGTTTCCGACTAACTTGACGACAAGTTATCGACAACTTCATCTTTTGCAACTTTTGGCTACAAGTTACCGCCAACTTTCTCAGAAAGTTGGCGGCAGTATGGAGCCGCAACTGGAATGCAAGTTTCTGAGGAAATTGAAAGTAAACTTACCGTCAACTTATGATCACCAACTTTTGCAAGCAACTTTTGCCACCAACTTTCTCAGAAAGTGATCGTCAACTTTTTGGATTTACAACTTTTGCCACCAACTTTCTCAGAAAATGTCCATCAACTATTGGAGGTACCAACTGTTGGCGATCAACTTGGTTCCAGTTGCGGCTGCAAGTTTCTCGTCAGTTTCTCGCCAACTTGGCTATCAGGGTTACTATATCAAATATTAATTATACCAAAATTTTTCTTTATCATGAAATATCCCTACAATTTAATAACTTTCCCATTTGAAAACTCCACCACAACCATTTCAGCCATGAAAATCTGATCCAAATCTATGTATACCTGAAATATCTATGCCATTTAACAGTTAAACCAAATAAAGTCTGTCATAAATATTTCTACCCCTTATTAAATTTACCACAACACAACTTTACAAAAAAAATGCTTAACCAATTAACAAATTTACCTAATAATGTTTCTATCTTATGACAACTCTAACACTTTTTTAAGTCAACCAGTTTAAAACACTACCATAATAATCTCTACCATGAGAATTAAACTTCTTTACCTTATAAATATGTTATCATATGATAAAAAGTACAGAAAATATCAATTAACTTCCGTCGGTAAGATAGACATTGTGGTTACATAGCTATTATCTAGATTAAAATTTAAATATTATCTTTTGATAAAGCTTTGTAAGAGCATTATACTTTTGAAATTGGTTGTAAAAAATTTGATACAATTATTAATTTGGTGCAAAATATTAATAGTCTTTATAATTCCGGAATATTAAATTTTTTTTTTTTTAATTTATTACTGCAGAGTTAAAAATTCCATAATTATAGATTAATATATTTTTTATTAATATATTTATGGATAATTAAAGTTACTTTTATTATTTAAAATGGATGATATATTCGTTTCATCAATTAATCATTAAGAAAAAAATTACTCGTTTAAATAATCTTAAGTTATAAATTTTTATTTAATTTTCAATGACATTAAGAGTACATTAAAATAAAAAGGAATTTGTTACAATTTGTTACACGAACGGCGCTTTGAAGTCTAAGCTTATTGAGGGGGCACATGCGCCCAATCATTTTTATATGATTAGGATACTCTGTCGAATGATTTAAACTTTTCAAAAGCATAGAATGTCCTCTAGGAAGTCCCACGAATCCTCCACACAAGTGTATACACTGTGATAATTCTACTCTATAAATTATTGATCATAAGGATCAACTGATAATGCTAATTTACCAGTGAGATGAACTGCTAATGTATTTAATTTTTGAATTTTCGTGAGCTGACGTCCAATGTCTTTTCAATTGCCAATTTCCACATCTTACTAATCCTATGCTGCCATTGCTGCTACAACTAAGAAGATGAGTTGGGTCTGGTATAAATGTTACAGAATTTACTGTACCTACAAACGGAGTTTAAATAAATATTAATTGGTCAATATGTGATTAATAAGTTATGAGCAACCTACAGTCACTATGTACTGTAAAAATTTGTAATATGCTTTGAATTTAACTATTTATTAAAAACTCTACTCCAAAGTTTATTCAGAATCTCTTGCTTATTTTTATTATCATTGAAATTTAATAAGAAAAATCTTATCATTCATTCGCAAACTTATTCATTTCGGCGATTGTATTATCAGGAGATTCTATAAGTGGGGGGAGCACTGAGAATGTCCTGAATTTCAGTAAAAAAAAAAAAAAAAAAAAAAAAAAAAAAAAAAACTAAAAAAATGCATATGTAGAAAACTTAAAAAACTAACGGTGCAATTTTTTTTAATATATATTTTTTAATTTATCATTTTTCAAAAATCAAAAAATTATTAGATGCCAGCTAATTTCATTATGTCTGAATGTGAATGCAGCAGACATGATACAATTTATAAATTTTAAATAATTAAATTCAAAATAATGCGTGTACTGATTTTTCATTGATTTAAATATTCATTTTTTAATTTTTATTCTACTAACATTTTATTTATTTAATCAAAAATTTAAAAAATTGCCACTTGTCAGACATTCGCACTCATAGTAATATAGATAGTAAAATATATAGATAAATAAATATGAATGTGAATGTAGCAGACATCAAAATTTATAATTATTAATAAATAGAGTAAATAATTAATAAAATAAAATTTTTATAAAATATGCATTTCAAAAATTTTGAAATTAATAAGGGCATGTTTTATGAATATTATTTTTTAAATTATTTACTCTATTTATTTTTTATGTATAATTTTAAATTCTGATGTCTGCTACATTCAAACTCGTTAATAAATTGATTAATTACCATTGTGATGGATCAATTTTCAAGATTCCGTACGACGTTTTATATCATAAAAATTTATACAATCATCAGCAGCTCCTGATGCCAAATAATTTTTCCTAGATGATGCTGTTCTGATACTGGCAGTATGATCTTTTGTAGTTAAACTTTGTTCTAGTTTATATTTCTGCCAATAAAAACAATTTTTAAAATTTTATTCACTTAATATCACTGACTTAAATAATTAATAAACTTAACCTATTAATTAAGTACTATATAATTACTATTATAAAATAAAACATACCTTTTCCTTCTTGTGACTCAAATACAATAATTTTTTTTTTTAATGATAAATTAAATAAAAAAAAATTTTGAGTTACCGTTGAAAAAAAAAAAAAAAAAAATTCTCAATTTTAAATGAATTTGATAAAATTAAATTTTTTCAGAAGAAATTTAAATACAGTATCCCTCAATTTTCCACAACATCTAATAATCATAAACCGTCATAATCGTATTAAAATTTTCTTAATTTATTTATTTTTCTTGCAACCTGTTTCTTTATTATCTCAAGTTAATTAATTAAAATTAATTAATTCAAGACCTAAAAGTAGGTCCAAACGAAAAATTAATAAATAAAAAAAATTTCTATTACATTTATGACAATTGAAAATCATTAGACTTGTTTAAAAAGTAGAGATACATAGTTTTATAAATCCCTTAGTTATTTAAAGTACTGAAGTACATATCATTTCTCACAATTTTTTAAAAGTATTACGCATATGTCATAAATAAAAAAATAAAAATTGTTTATAAATAAATAAACATACAGTTTATTAATAAGTCAATTTATTAAAATTTCCATGCTATTTGCAGACTACAAGTATTAGATATAATAAACTTTTTTTTTTATTCTTACAACTAATTAGTTATCTTAAAATTCAAAAATTATAAATATATTAAAATATTAAAAATAGGCTTTAAACAATACCATTCATTGTGTTTTTTTTTTTTTTTTTCGTTTACACTCCTCTCTGATCATTTTTTAAACTGTCTACAGTTTATTTTGAAACATTTATTCAGGTAATTCTCAAACAATACCTCTCACTTTTTAAAAATTTGCAATGATTTTCAACTGTCAAAGCGTATCTAAATTTAATTAATGAATTTAAAAGAATAAATTGAAACTTTAAGTGAAAAAAGGACAACGTAGTCATAATTTCGCCGAGATATAAAATTTAAAACAAATTGTTTACAGTTGATATCAATTGAGAGTTGAACGAAATTTGTAAAATACATTTTAGCTTACAAAATTTGGAAATTCGATTAAAAAAAAATTGATATGAAGATCTTACTGAAATTTATTTAACAAATTTCGTTCAATTCCCAATTAATATCAATTGTAAATAATTTTTTTCAAATCCTATATCTCGGCGAAATTATTCGTACGTTATCCTTTTTCCGTATAAAGTTTTAATTTTTTTTTTTTTAATAAATTAATTAAATTTTTTTACAGTTGTGAGAATTGAAAGTCATTGTATATTTGTAAAAAGTGGGGGGTACTGTTTGTTTTATTGTTTTATTATATTACGTTTGTCTTGCTGAACGGAATGGGCCTCGACATAAAGGGCACAAAGGTTGATAAAATTCATTTCTTCTCAAATGCTCAGCATCCTGTAATTCCCGGCCAAAATTACAGCGAAGACACAGGCATAGATGATTACACGGGACCACCGCCACCTTCGGACGATTAGTAAGACAATAAACACAAGTCACTTCATCTTCATCAGCAACCTCATCACCATCAAAGTCAATAATTTCAATCCGTTCATAAATTCCAGGAGGACCATTTAAAGGTTCTATTCCACCTGCATCATCGAGTATTACAGCTGGTAATTCTTCAATGTCTGTTGATAAAAAAATATTAACATAATAAATATTTTTTATTTAAATGAATTTAAGATAGTACGGTAAGAGACTCAGTAACCGACTACTTATGTATTTGTATACCTGTATTCATTACATTTTACAGAATATAGGTATACAAATACAGGAAGTGATCAAGTACCATAGTTCCCTAATCAGGTACAACGTAGGAAAATACACCAACGGCGACGAGGTGGAAGCCTCGACAGCAACGCACTAAAGACAGAAAAAAGATGAACACTTAATGAGTGGAACCATTGTTGGGAAAATTGCACTCGAGGAAAATGGACCTACAGGCTGATTCACTCACTGGATGGCTGGCTTAAATCCAAGCACGGAGAATTGAACTACTACTTGATGCAATTCATGACGGGCCACGGGCAGTTCAATACGTATCTCCAACGAATGGGAATCAAGAGCAGCCCACACTGCGATTACTCCAAGGAAGAAGTCGATGATGCCGAGCACACATTCTTCCAATGCACAAGGTGGTCAGAGCAAAGAGCAGAAGCCTGGAAAGCCCTCGGACTGCAGCCTACAGCCGACTCGATAATACAGCCGATGATTAATTCGGAAGAAGCCTGGAAGGCTGTGATGAAATTTGCAGAAGTAATCATAAGAGCCAAGAAAAGAGAAGAAGGCCTAATAAAGGGTCAGCAAGATGAGCAGTTTCCAGTCTGAACAGCCTCCGCCAATGACAAGGGTCAGAAGAGAGATGATTGTTTTTAGTAGGTAAAAATCCGTCTTTCGAAGATTTTTTTAACCTCTCTCACAAAAAAAAAAAAAAAAAAAAAATATATATATATATATATATATATATATATAAAACCTGCGTAAATAAAAAACTTTATTACCTTCGTGATGGATATCGACGACAATGGGAATAATAGGCTCTGGGACTGCTGCATTTTGAATGCGGGGTCTCCCACGAGGCCGACGAACATTTTGTGAAACGTCGGGTTCAGCAGCTCCTCCTACGTTATTCACATTTTGCCCATTAACACCAACACCTTGTCTTCGGAAGCGTCGCCGGGGATTCCGTGCTGGAGGTAATGGATTTTCAGGGATCATGGCAACGTTCATGGGATCCTCTAAATCCTGCAGGCGAGGCATTTCGTCTTCCGAGTCAAAATTCTCATCTATTTAAAAAAATCAGAAATTTAATAGCTATCTACCGTGAGTTCCCAATTAAAACCGATTCGAAAATTTCAATTATACAATAATACGCTCAGGCATTCGCAGACGACACCCGGATTAAAAATAAAACTTGATTTAGATTTGGTTTATATAGTTAAAATTTGGAGCCGTTTTTCACACGACAAACTCAATGTTTTTTCTTTTTTTTTTTTTTTTTTTTTTTTTTAAACGGAGATATGAAGTATAATGATTTTTCGTCTTGGTTACTTACTCACGATTTAAAACGAAAAAGTCAAGATTAAGTCGAAATTGACTAGTCGAAAAAGTAAAAACTAAGGTGAAATAATTTTTATATATTAAGGCGAAAGTAAGGCGAATAAATAACTTTTTCACTACTTGGTACAGCAAATCAAAAGTATAAGGTGAATGATTATCGCGTGCTCTAAGTAAAGACGAATGAGTTCAAGCTAAGATCAAAAAATACAAATACATTGAAATAAAGATGAAAAAATTTAATTTTAGTAAAAAGAAAAAAAGTTGAGATCTTGTCGAAAAATCGTTGGCAAATCAATAACTTCAAAAGAAAATAAGATGAATCAAACTTGAATGGAGTTTTGCTTTTGATTCGGGTATTATTTATTATTTATTATTACCCCCATCCCCCCAATACTTTTCGAAAATATTCAATGACCTTGAACTGTCATAACCGTATAAAAATTATATTAATTAAATAAGAAAAAAATTCAAGCCTTTATTATAGATTTTTAAAAAATTACTTACAGTTGTTATTAATTAGAATATTAATGACATTTGTTAAACAGATGATATAATGAAATCTTCATGTCAACATTATAATTCAAAATTTCAAATTTTGTATGCTACAAATTATTTACTTAATTTCATTCAACTTCTCATTTATAACAACGGTAAGTTATTTATTATGTTTTTTTTTTTTTTTTTTTTTTTTTTTTTTCTAATATATATCGCTTGTTATTGTTGATCGATATGTACAACAGTTTATATATAGTTATATATGATAGTTACCATTAAGCCGAATATTTGCGTCCATAATCGCTACTTCAACTCTTTGTAACATAACTGAATGTAGAAACTCTACAACTGTAATCCTATAATAATAATATGGATTGACTACCGCAAGGCATTTGACTCAACATCTCATGAGCTTATTCTCTTTTTGCTCAAATGCCTTGGGGTCAATCGCGATACAGTGGGATGCATTCGGCGTACGATGCAGCTTTGGCGAACACGGTTCCACATTTCATGTGGCAACGACAAACGTGTAACCGAAGCTGTACAGTACAAACGAGGAGTCTTTCAGGGAGATTCTCTGAGCCCTCTGCTGTTTTGTATCTCACTGCTGCCAATATCTGTTGCGCTACGCCGCACCCGTGGATACTCAGTGGGTCCATCAAATGATCGAAAGTATTCGATCACCCACTTACTCTACATGGATGATCTGAAGGTGTATGCTTCTGATGAGGAACACCTTCAGACAGCCTTGAATATTGTAGGGGAGTATACCCGGGATGTTGGCATGGCTTTTGGGTTGGACAAGTGCGCGGTCGTTAATCTGGTGAAGGGTAAGTGTTCTGATGTGCGTGAGGATATCGAGTTAGTAGATGGGAGCGTCATTGACCATCTTGACGCCGGAGAGTCGTACAAATATCTAGGGATTGACGGGAGTCCTATGCAGGACGCCTCGAAAATCAAAACGACTCTCTGCAGCGAGTATGTGCGGAGACTCCGGAAAATCTGGTCATCAGAACTTTCCGGGAAAAACAAAGTCTCTGCAACAAACATGCTTGCTGTCCCGGTACTCCTCTACTCTTTCGGTGTTCTGAAATGGGCCCGAAAAGAACTCAGAGATCTCGATATCAAGACACGCAAAGTCATGAATATGAATCGGAGCATGCACCCTAAATCCTCCATCACCAGATTATACCTTTCCCGGCACATCGGAGGGAGAGGTTTACAGAGCTTGGAGTGTCTACACGATCGTTTGGTTTTGGGTATAACATACGAGGTTGTCAATTTCACTGCAGATGAAAACGACTTCCTTATGCAAATTGTTCATAGTCATGAGAATAGGCATAAGGGAACGTTTTTATATAAGGCAGCAATCTACGCGGCAAAATCCCTCGGTCTTGGAAGAGTAAACCCTCTTATCGAACTCCCTAAGGAGGAATTTAAGAGGGTCATCAGCAATGCTGAGCAACAAAAACTGCTCAGCACACATATGGACAAGTCCATGCACAGCGTGTTCTTTAAACACGTGCGTGAACATGGCTTGTCCGAGCAGCTGACGTTTTCCTTCCTCAGGTCAGCTGGCCTGATGTCTGAGACCGAAGGATATATTTTTGCCTGCCAAGATGGTGTTATCAATACTCTTGAATACCGTGCTAAAGTGCTCCAGATGCAGCTACCCGACACTTTGTGTAGGGTGTGTAAGCAACATCCTGAGACGCTTATGCATCTGTTGTCAGCATGTCCTGTGCTGGCAAGAAATGCATATGTCCAGCGTCACAATGCTGCTCTGCGAGTACTTTACTACCACCTAAGACATACTCACGGTATCGATAAAACACCAGTGCTGCCTTATCTGCCAGGAGATATTCCGCAAGTTGTTGAGAATGACCGTTGCCGTATTTATTGGAACGTGCCATTCGCAACAACGCGGAAAATCGATCACAATAAACCTGATATTGTGCTCTTTGATAAAACCGCTCGTGACATTTATGTTATCGAGTTCTCAGCACCTGCTGAGTATAACATCACGGTTAAAGAAGAGCACAAACACGAAATATATCAGGATCTCCTGTTTGAAATTGGCAAACTCTACCCAGGCTACCGTGTCAAGCTTGTCGTACTTATTGTTGGCGTCCTAGGAGGGATGAAACAGACTTTTGTGTCTGCATTGGCTAAAATCCCAACTTGTTCTCCGCAAGTTGAGTTTTTGGCATCGCGGATGCAAAAGGCTGTTATTCTCGGATCCCTCCGTCTCCTAAGGCAACGAAACTTGGCCTGCTGCGCATGCTGATCATCTTGTTGATGAAGCATCGCAGCAGTAATGATTTGGCGCTCAGGTGAGGCCCTCGGTAGAGTCGGACTACCGGGGATAACCCCCTGAGCATTTAACTAAAAAAAAAAATAATAATAATAATAATAATAATAATAATAATAATAATAATAATAATAATAATAATAATAATAATAATAATAATAATAATAATAATAATAATAATAATAATAATAATAATAATAATAATAATAATAATAATAATAATAATAATAATAATAATAATAATAATAATAATAATAATAATAATAATAATAATAATAATAATAATAATAATAATAATAATAATAATAATAATAATAATAATAATAATAATAATAATAATAATAATAATAATAATAATAATAATAATAATAATAATAATAATAATAATAATAATAATAATAATAATAATAATAATAATAATAATAATAATAATAATAATAATAATAATAATAATAATAATAATAATAATAATAATAATAATAATAATAATAATAATAATAATAATAATAATAATAATAATAATAATAATAATAATAATAATAATAATAATAATAATAATAATAATAATAATAATAATAATAATAATAATAATAATAATAATAATAATAATAATAATAATAATAATAATAATAATAATAATAATAATAATAATAATAATAATAATAATAATAATAATAATAATAATAATAATAATAATAATAATAATAATAATAATAATAATAATAATAATAATAATAATAATAATAATAATAATAATAATAATAATAATAATAATAATAATAATAATAATAATAATAATAATAATAATAATAATAATAATAATAATAATAATAATAATAATAATAATAATAATAATAATAATAATAATAATAATAATAATAATAATAATAATAATAATAATAATAATAATAATAATAATAATAATAATAATAATAATAATAATAATAATAATAATAATAATAATAATAATAATAATAATAATAATAATAATAATAATAATAATAATAATAATAATAATAATAATAATAATAATAATAATAATAATAATAATAATAATAATAATAATAATAATAATAATAATAATAATAATAATAATAATAATAATAATAATAATAATAATAATAATAATAATAATAATAATAATAATAATAATAATAATAATAATAATAATAATAATAATAATAATAATAATAATAATAATAATAATAATAATAATAATAATAATAATAATAATAATAATAATAATAATAATAATAATAATAATAATAATAATAATAATAATAATAATAATAATAATAATAATAATAATAATAATAATAATAATAATAATAATAATAATAATAATAATAATAATAATAATAATAATAATAATAATAATAATAATAATAATAATAATAATAATAATAATAATAATAATAATAATAATAATAATAATAATAATAATAATAATAATAATAATAATAATAATAATAATAATAATAATAATAATAATAATAATAATAATAATAATAATAATAATAATAATAATAATAATAATAATAATAATAATAATAATAATAATAATAATAATAATAATAATAATAATAATAATAATAATAATAATAATAATAATAATAATAATAATAATAATAATAATAATAATAATAATAATAATAATAATAATAATAATAATAATAATAATAATAATAATAATAATAATAATAATAATAATAATAATAATAATAATAATAATAATAATAATAATAATAATAATAATAATAATAATAATAATAATAATAATAATAATAATAATAATAATAATAATAATAATAATAATAATAATAATAATAATAATAATAATAATAATTTGTACCTTTCATTGTCTAGTGCCCGTTGAAAATTGATTATTCGACTATCAATATGCGATTGATAAGCGCGACGTTCAGCACCAAGATCATGCCCTTGATCCAAACGCCGCCACCTCAACTCTTCATCTCTTATAATAACGGTTAATCTTTCTGGAAAAAAAAAAAAAAAAAAAAAAAAAAAAAACAATTTTTGAGTTAAGGGCATTCTCAGATAATTCCCCCCCCCCTGCCCCTCCTCACTTTTTAAAAATATGCAATGACTTTCAACTGTCATAATCGTATTAAAATTTTATTAATTAATAAAAAAAAATTAAAACCTTAACTGAAAAAAGGACAACGTAGTCGTAATTTTGTTGAGGTATAGATATTTTCAAAAAATTACTTACAATTGATGATATCAATTGGGAGTTAAACGAAATTTGTTTAATTAATTTTAGCCAATAAAATTAAAAAACTTGAATTCTAAAATTGACATGAAGATATTACGAAAATTTATTTAACTAATTTTGTTTCACTCCTAATTAATATCAAGTGTAAATTATTTTTTTTTTTTTAATCTATACCCCGGTGAAATGACTTATACGTTGTTCTTTTTTCAATTATTGTTCTAATTATTTTTTAATTAATTGATAAAAATTTGACACGATTATGACAGTTAAAAGTCATCGAAAATTTTTAAAAAGTGGGGGGGTGGGGGCGCACTTTCTGAGAATGGTCTTAAATTGACGAGTTAAGTAATCATAGTGGTCACAGATTTTTGATATTGAAATTCCCTGACTTTTTCAAGTATTCCAGTTAAACAATTCGAAAATTCCCTGACTATGTGTAGTAATATTAAATTATTGGAAATATTTATTTAATTTAAAATAAAATGGCATAAGCTAATTTAATCAATAATTAATCATTGTCGTTAAATAAAGCTTTTTTTTTATTATTTGTCAATTTTCATAGTTTTTTTTTTTTTGTTTCTTTATTAAATGGATAATTTTTTATTTTTGATTTGAAATCCATGTTTTTATATTACTTACTTTATAATAAAATAAAAATAAATTTTTCATTTTTACTAGCATAAATTTCATAAATAAGAATATTTCATAAAATATTAATCAAGTATTAATGAAGTACGCGAATAATAAATGTAGTGAAACTTATTAGTTCATTACTTATGCATATATTTAATGTTTTTAATTGTTTATCACGTCACTTTTTGAACAGTTTTTACAAAAAACTAAATTTGTCGGATTTTTTCAGTTAAAAGAAAGAAAGTGAAAATTTTTCCAATTTTGTTACGAATTTCCCTAACATTTCCAGATTTTACAGGTTTTCCAAAAATGTGGCCACCATGAATAATATACATTAGGGTAATAATTTTAGTGCACGTAATATATAGGAGAGTAAAGTAAAAAATAACACGTCGCAGTAGAAAAGCTGCGACTCTCTACAAAACTTTGAAAGAGATAGTATATAAATTTAAGAGAATTGACATTTTTTCAATATACATACCAATAAATAGAAATAAATCCAGATTACCGCCTCCTAATCTGGGAATGAGCTGGCGATTAAACGCTTCCGCAACATTATTTGTGCGGATGACCGAATGACGAGTAGATACTCGTTCAGCTTGTGGTAGCCAAAATGTCTCAAGATATGTGATGAAGAAATTTACTCGTGGAAACTCTTCTCTGGCAAGATTAGCTTGACGTCTAATTTCTTCAAAACCTTGTCTAAATAAATTAGAAAGAACCAAAGGCAGTACCCAAGTCAAGTGCAAAATTAATTTGTGGAGCACGGTTTAAACGGAGTCGTCGCCATCTCCTGGTTACAGCCTGCAGAAGAAAACGCTGTAGTTAATAACTAAAATTAACATTTTACGTTTTTTTTTAATTATTGGTATTTAATTATGAATAGTAAATTAAATATATATATATAGTAAAAAATTATTGTGACAATTACTCGAGTAAAGTGAAACCAGCAACCCCGAAAGATTGTCCACGGCATTTCATTGCGGATTGCTTGAATAGATGCCCTTTCGAAATCCCCAGAAACAAATCGAAGGCTGTTACGGATATTAGGTGATCTATCAACGATAAAGCGCCAAATCGCTTCATACATAGCGGTAGTTCTCCTCTCGCAGAGAATAAATAATGCAGGAAGTCCCTAAAAAAAAAAAAAAAAGTAAATAATTTAATTTAAATAGAACTATGACAGTTACCTTTACTCAAGTACACGTGAAAAAAAAAAAAAAACAACTTAATTACCACATCTAATCGCCGACAGTGAATGATTAACAACTGACAGAACCGTGGTTGGTTTGGGACAGCCTGAAAAATAGTATATTTATATAAACATTGGGGTGTTAAAAAAAAAAAAAAAAAAAAAAAAAAAAAAAAAAAAAACTTTTTTTTTTTTATGGTATTCAAAAATTCAAAGTAAGGTAAGAGATCTAGTACCCGATTTCTCATCAGGGTGGCCACAAAGAAATTATTTCAAAATTCCCTGATATTTCCCGGTTTTCCAGTAAAGTTTTTCACATTTGTCCCTGATTTACAAATTTTATTCGTATCATTTAGATATTCAAAGTTTTTATTGTATTTTCATTTTTAATAATAAAATTTAATAATTAAATCATGCGAGAAACAAAAAAAAATGGCAATAAAATTAATTAATATTGCCTAATTTTGATTATTCGATGTTAAAAATGTATAAGTTAAAATATTTTATAAGAAATTTTATTATTCAAATGAATTCAAAATACACTGGTTACAAAAATTAAGGGATATTAAAAAAATGTTTAATTTGTTAGTAATTTTCAACAGTTAGTAACTCGAAGGAAAATGGTCGTATGACAAAAACAAAAAGTCAAACTATAGCTTCAAGTGTCTAGTTTTCTGATCTGGTATTAAAATTTCTTTATTATGCACGATTCCGGAGCAATAAAAAATCAATCAGAATTATCGAAAAAAATTTATTAAAGCTCGAAGACCTTTTATCAGACGAGCAAAACTTTTGTAATTTTTTTTTTTGATAACTTTCTTCGGATTACTCCGGAACCACACATAATAAAAATATTTTAAGACCAGATCATAAAACTAGACACTTAAACTACAATTTGCCTTTTTTGTTTTTGTCATACGACCATTTTCCTTCGAGTAACATCCTGTTGAAATTCACTCGAAAATTTGCAATTTTTTAAATATCCCTTAATTTTTATAACTTGTGGATTATTTAAAATTTTTTTAATTTTGAACTGTCACAATTTAATTCCAGGATACTTTTCGAAATTCCCTGACATTTCCATGATATTTCCCGACATTCCCGGTTTGTGGCCACCCTGGACTTTATTTATTTGGATATCTAAATATTTACTAAATATTCTACTAAATTTATAGTTAATTCTAAAAAAAAAAAGAAATCCCGTATTTTTGAATATCAAAAAAAAACAAAAAGAAAAAAAAATTTGTTTTTCTTTAAAATACCGTAATAAACATACGTTAAATGAAAAATAATAAAAAATAAAATATTGAATATTTCTGCCATTTAATTAAATAAAATGCTTAAATGATTTACCCTAAATGTTCCATCGATAAACAACTCTGCGACGTTATTTAAACGCTCCATCATTTATTGAGATCCGAATATGAAGGCTAAACTTCCGTCTGTTCCTTGGACTTCACCACGATAGATTTCTACCGCAGGTAAATAACGATCAAGCATTGGTCCCACGTGGTTAACAGTTGCAGGCATTGGTGGGCGGTGATGCCGCCGTTCACGAATTATCATCATACGACCAGCCGCAGGATTGAATATATCGGCAATATCATCAAATCTGGATAAAATGAGT